>NC_081185.1:130023847-130323847 GCF_029867415.1 Vicia villosa
ATAGCCAGATGTAAGCAAGTGGTAGCTATTGGTACGTTATAAGATGTTTCAAGATATTGCTAAAATGGTTGGCAAGTTAGTAAGGATTATGTTGCAATCGTATTAGAAGATTGATGGTATAAGTACTAGATTTAAACCCTGACCAGGTTGTCATTTGATCGAAGGATTGGATGTGAAGGATGTGTTAAGTATGGTGATGTCGTATAGATTTTCGAGGACGAAAATATTCTAAGTGGGGGAGAGTTGTAACATCCCGATTTTATTAATATTTTTATTAATTATATTAGTAATTATACTATTTGGTATTTTCAATAGTTATTTATTTATTTAGTTATTATTTGATATAATAATTATTTGAAATATTTAATTGTATGTGTGTTTGTGTTATTTGGGTTGATTAAGTCGTATGAGAGATATAGTTAATTGGGCCTTAGTAGTAGAAACGTAATAGATGGATTATGGGTTAAGCCCATTAAGAAAAAATAGATAGTAAGAGTAAAAAATTAGGGTTTTAGAGTTGGAGTCTCATAACTTATTTTTGGGGGGAAAGGAAAAATAGAAAAGAGAAGGGAAAGAAGGGAGTAGCACTTGAGAGAAGAAGAAAATTATGGAGGAAGCCTTAATTTTCGCAGCAAGTTTCAGCATAGAGTCACCTTGGCAAATCAGGCATATCTCTCAATCCAACCGTTGGATCGCTGCGGTACTTGGTCACAACCTTCCTGACTCATAGAGGTAAGTTCTGACCGGAGCGATTTTGATTGTGAGGGTTTTAAGTTCGTCTGATAAGCTGATTCCCGAACTAGTTTTTAGGCGTGTCTCCAATTGATGTTAGAAAGGATTTCTTTTGGAGAAAAGCTTAGAACTATGGTGAAAGAGTCCATATTTACCAAGGTAAGGGTGGGGTTCGAATTATATAACCAGGAATATGATGATTGTATGTGGGATTAGGGTGTATTTAGTTATCCAGAATTAATTGTAAATTGTAGAGGTAGTTCGTATATGCTAGTAGGTGATTGTGATCGGCTTGTTTTGTGAATTATGATGAGTACCTTGTGTTGTTATTTCTTTGTGATTTCTGAGCGACGTGTATATTGTTGTTGTTTTATGCGAAGTTGCAGGATGTTTCAGTGACGATGTATACCTCTATTTAATTGGTATAGCGACGATATAGGCTTATGCCTTTGTGACGATGATGTTGTTTGTTGTGCGTGTTTGTTGCATTCATATACATATGCATTTTTGGTGACGGCCTGGATTGGCAAATTAGTGACGAAGGCTTATGCCTTGATGCCTCTGTTAACTGGCAATTGGCGATGGGGGCTGAAGCCGTGGGTACCACATGCATGTGCAATTGTAGAGTCTCATTATTTGTGGCATGAGTGTGATTTAATTGTGACGTGATGTGACTTGAGTTGTTGTTGAATATGACGATGTGAAGTGAATTGTGATAATGTGAAGTTGTAAATATAAGTTGTTATGCTAATGACTTGTTGTGACAGGTACCGTCTGGAAGATGAAAAATAGTTGTTATAACTATTATTATGTTGTTGTTGATTTTGTTATTATATCTGTACAATTTTAAATTGTTGTTATAGCTGTCGTCTGAAAGTTGTAAAGTGATAATTTTGTATGATTTAATTCTAACATATTAATTATCATACTTTTGTTTATAATTTTCCGATATCTCACCCTTTTCTGAATGATGTTTCCCTACCATGGCAAATTGACAGGTACTCAAAATAGCGATGGAAATTTGAAGTGATTTTATGAAGTCTTTAATTGTTGTTATTCGAGTTGGTGTCTTGCACTGATACGTAGCACTCGGGGGGATAAAGCGATTGTTTTATTTATTATTTTGTTTGCTGAATTTTTAAGTGAATTATGTTTTAAATTGTAACTTAAAGTTACCGTGCAATGATGCTACGACTTGATTTGAATATTTATGAAGTTTGATGATTCCGCTGCGAGTTAATTATTTAATTTGAAACAAAGTGAATTTTGAATAATGATTTAATTGTCCCTTTTAAGTTACGTGCTATGTATCTATATGAAGGCAAATAAGCCATAATTGTTTTTTAATGACGAATATGTGATACCTCAAATGAATGTTGTTTCGAATTTATACTCTTATTCTTATTATAATTACCAGGTAGATTTGGGGTGTTACATTAGTGGTATCAGAGCAGGTCGGTCCGTCCGACCATAGTTGTCTTATTGTTGTTTATCCCTTAGTACGCGATAAGTGTGTACAACACTGTCGGTACTTGCTGTTTTTGATTGCTTGTTGCAGGAGTTGGTTTGGAACTAAGTTAGGGAGAAGCTGTACTCCTCGGTTATGATTCGGTTGTAAGTTGTTGGTGCTTCGGTAGCGATGGACACCTGAATATGGAAACAAGAATTGCGTATGCGCTAGGTGTTGAATAGGTTGTTGAGGATGATGAAGTGATATTGTATAGCCAGATGTAAGCAAGTGGTAGCTATTGGTACGTTATAAGATGTATCAAGATATTGCTAAAATGGTTGGCAAGTTAGTAAGGATTATGTTGCAATCGTATTAGAAGATTGATGGTATAAGTACTAGATTTAAACCCTGACCAGGTTGTCATTTGATCGAAGGATTGGATGTGAAGGACGTGTTAAGTATGGTGATGTCGTATAGATTTTCGAGGACGAAAATATTCTAAGTGGGGGAGAGTTGTAACATCCCGATTTTATTAATATTTTTATTAATTATATTAGTAATTATACTATTTGGTATTTTCAATAGTTATTTATTTATTTAGTTATTATTTGATATAATAATTATTTGAAATATTTAATTGTATGTGTGTTTGTGTTATTTGGGTTGATTAAGTCGTATGAGAGATATAGTTAATTGGGCCTTAGTAGTAGAAACGTAATAGATGGATTATGGGTTAAGCCCATTAAGAAAAAATAGATAGTAAGAGTAAAAAATTAGGGTTTTAGAGTTGGAGTCTCATAACTTATTTTTGGGGGGAAAGGAAAAATAGAAAAGAGAAGGGAAAGAAGGGAGTAGCACTTGAGAGAAGAAGAAAATTATGGAGGAAGCCTTAATTTTCGCAGCAAGTTTCAGCATAGAGTCACCTTGGCAAATCAGGCATATCTCTCAATCCAACCGTTGGATCGCTGCGGTACTTGGTCACAACCTTCCTGACTCATAGAGGTAAGTTCTGACCGGAGCGATTTTGATTGTGAGGGTTTTAAGTTCGTCTGATAAGCTGATTCCCGAACTAGTTTTTAGGCGTGTCTCCAATTGATGTTAGAAAGGATTTCTTTTGGAGAAAAGCTTAGAACTATGGTGAAAGAGTCCATATTTACCAAGGTAAGGGTGGGGTTCGAATTATATAACCAGGAATATGATGATTGTATGTGGGATTAGGGTGTATTTAGTTATCCAGAATTAATTGTAAATTGTAGAGGTAGTTCGTATATGCTAGTAGGTGATTGTGATCGGCTTGTTTTGTGAATTATGATGAGTACCTTGTGTTGTTATTTCTTTGTGATTTCTGAGCGACGTGTATATTGTTGTTGTTTTATGCGAAGTTGCAGGATGTTTCAGTGACGATGTATACCTCTATTTAATTGGTATAGCGACGATATAGGCTTATGCCTTTGTGACGATGATGTTGTTTGTTGTGCGTGTTTGTTGCATTCATATACATATGCATTTTTGGTGACGGCCTGGATTGGCAAATTAGTGACGAAGGCTTATGCCTTGATGCCTCTGTTAACTGGCAATTGGCGATGGGGGCTGAAGCCGTGGGTACCACATGCATGTGCAATTGTAGAGTCTCATTATTTGTGGCATGAGTGTGATTTAATTGTGACGTGATGTGACTTGAGTTGTTGTTGAATATGACGATGTGAAGTGAATTGTGATAATGTGAAGTTGTAAATATAAGTTGTTATGCTAATGACTTGTTGTGACAGGTACCGTCTGGAAGATGAAAAATAGTTGTTATAACTATTATTATGTTGTTGTTGATTTTGTTATTATATCTGTACAATTTTAAATTGTTGTTATAGCTGTCGTCTGAAAGTTGTAAAGTGATAATTTTGTATGATTTAATTCTAACATATTAATTATCATACTTTTGTTTATAATTTTCCGATATCTCACCCTTTTCTGAATGATGTTTCCCTACCATGGCAAATTGACAGGTACTCAAAATAGCGATGGAAATTTGAAGTGATTTTATGAAGTCTTTAATTGTTGTTATTCGAGTTGGTGTCTTGCACTGATACGTAGCACTCGGGGGGATAAAGCGATTGTTTTATTTATTATTTTGTTTGCTGAATTTTTAAGTGAATTATGTTTTAAATTGTAACTTAAAGTTACCGTGCAATGATGCTACGACTTGATTTGAATATTTATGAAGTTTGATGATTCCGCTGCGAGTTAATTATTTAATTTGAAACAAAGTGAATTTTGAATAATGATTTAATTGTCCCTTTTAAGTTACGTGCTATGTATCTATATGAAGGCAAATAAGCCATAATTGTTTTTTAATGACGAATATGTGATACCTCAAATGAATGTTGTTTCGAATTTATACTCTTATTCTTATTATAATTACCAGGTAGATTTGGGGTGTTACATTAGTGGTATCAGAGCAGGTCGGTCCGTCCGACCATAGTTGTCTTATTGTTGTTTATCCCTTAGTACGCGATAAGTGTGTACAACACTGTCGGTACTTGCTGTTTTTGATTGCTTGTTGCAGGAGTTGGTTTGGAACTAAGTTAGGGAGAAGCTGTACTCCTCGGTTATGATTCGGTTGTAAGTTGTTGGTGCTTCGGTAGCGATGGACACCTGAATATGGAAACAAGAATTGCGTATGCGCTAGGTGTTGAATAGGTTGTTGAGGATGATGAAGTGATATTGTATAGCCAGATGTAAGCAAGTGGTAGCTATTGGTACGTTATAAGATGTATCAAGATATTGCTAAAATGGTTGGCAAGTTAGTAAGGATTATGTTGCAATCGTATTAGAAGATTGATGGTATAAGTACTAGATTTAAACCCTGACCAGGTTGTCATTTGATCGAAGGATTGGATGTGAAGGACGTGTTAAGTATGGTGATGTCGTATAGATTTTCGAGGACGAAAATATTCTAAGTGGGGGAGAGTTGTAACATCCCGATTTTATTAATATTTTTATTAATTATATTAGTAATTATACTATTTGGTATTTTCAATAGTTATTTATTTATTTAGTTATTATTTGATATAATAATTATTTGAAATATTTAATTGTATGTGTGTTTGTGTTATTTGGGTTGATTAAGTCGTATGAGAGATATAGTTAATTGGGCCTTAGTAGTAGAAACGTAATAGATGGATTATGGGTTAAGCCCATTAAGAAAAAATAGATAGTAAGAGTAAAAAATTAGGGTTTTAGAGTTGGAGTCTCATAACTTATTTTTGGGGGGAAAGGAAAAATAGAAAAGAGAAGGGAAAGAAGGGAGTAGCACTTGAGAGAAGAAGAAAATTATGGAGGAAGCCTTAATTTTCGCAGCAAGTTTCAGCATAGAGTCACCTTGGCAAATCAGGCATATCTCTCAATCCAACCGTTGGATCGCTGCGGTACTTGGTCACAACCTTCCTGACTCATAGAGGTAAGTTCTGACCGGAGCGATTTTGATTGTGAGGGTTTTAAGTTCGTCTGATAAGCTGATTCCCGAACTAGTTTTTAGGCGTGTCTCCAATTGATGTTAGAAAGGATTTCTTTTGGAGAAAAGCTTAGAGCTATGGTGAAAGAGTCCATATTTACCAAGGTAAGGGTGGGGTTCGAATTATATAACCAGGAATATGATGATTGTATGTGGGATTAGGGTGTATTTAGTTATCCAGAATTAATTGTAAATTGTAGAGGTAGTTCGTATATGCTAGTAGGTGATTGTGATCGGCTTGTTTTGTGAATTATGATGAGTACCTTGTGTTGTTATTTCTTTGTGATTTCTGAGCGACGTGTATATTGTTGTTGTTTTATGCGAAGTTGCAGGATGTTTCAGTGACGATGTATACCTCTATTTATTGGTATAGCGACGATATAGGCTTATGCCTTTGTGACGATGATGTTGTTTGTTGTGTGTGTTTGTTGCATTCATATACATATGCATTTTTGGTGACGGCCTGGATTGGCAAATTAGTGACGAAGGCTTATGCCTTGATGCCTCTGTTAACTGGCAATTGGCGATGGGGGCTGAAGCCGTGGGTACCACATGCATGTGCAATTGTAGAGTCTCATTATTTGTGGCATGAGTGTGATTTAATTGTGACGTGATGTGACTTGAGTTGTTGTTGAATATGACGATGTGAAGTGAATTGTGATAATGTGAAGTTGTAAATATAAGTTGTTATGCTAATGACTTGTTGTGACAGGTACCGTCTGGAAGATGAAAAATAGTTGTTATAACTATTATTATGTTGTTGTTGATTTTGTTATTATATCTGTACAATTTTAAATTGTTGTTATAGCTGTCGTCTGAAAGTTGTAAAGTGATAATTTTGTATGATTTAATTCTAACATATTAATTATCATACTTTTGTTTATAATTTTCCGATATCTCACCCTTTTCTGAATGATGTTTCCCTACCATGGCAAATTGACAGGTACTCAAAATAGCGATGGAAATTTGAAGTGATTTTATGAAGTCTTTAATTGTTGTTATTCGAGTTGGTGTCTTGCACTGATACGTAGCACTCGGGGGGATAAAGCGATTGTTTTATTTATTATTTTGTTTGCTGAATTTTTAAGTGAATTATGTTTTAAATTGTAACTTAAAGTTACCGTGCAATGATGCTACGACTTGATTTGAATATTTATGAAGTTTGATGATTCCGCTGCGAGTTAATTATTTAATTTGAAACAAAGTGAATTTTGAATAATGATTTAATTGTCCCTTTTAAGTTACGTGCTATGTATCTATATGAAGGCAAATAAGCCATAATTGTTTTTTAATGACGAATATGTGATACCTCAAATGAATGTTGTTTCGAATTTATACTCTTATTCTTATTATAATTACCAGGTAGATTTGGGGTGTTACATTAGTGGTATCAGAGCAGGTCGGTCCGTCCGACCATAGTTGTCTTATTGTTGTTTATCCCTTAGTACGCGATAAGTGTGTACAACACTGTCGGTACTTGCTGTTTTTGATTGCTTGTTGCAGGAGTTGGTTTGGAACTAAGTTAGGGAGAAGCTGTACTCCTCGGTTATGATTCGGTTGTAAGTTGTTGGTGCTTCGGTAGCGATGGACACCTGAATATGGAAACAAGAATTGCGTATGCGCTAGGTGTTGAATAGGTTGTTGAGGATGATGAAGTGATATTGTATAGCCAGATGTAAGCAAGTGGTAGCTATTGGTACGTTATAAGATGTATCAAGATATTGCTAAAATGGTTGGCAAGTTAGTAAGGATTATGTTGCAATCGTATTAGAAGATTGATGGTATAAGTACTAGATTTAAACCCTGACCAGGTTGTCATTTGATCGAAGGATTGGATGTGAAGGATGTGTTAAGTATGGTGATGTCGTATAGATTTTCGAGGACGAAAATATTCTAAGTGGGGGAGAGTTGTAACATCCCGATTTTATTAATATTTTTATTAATTATATTAGTAATTATACTATTTGGTATTTTCAATAGTTATTTATTTATTTAGTTATTATTTGATATAATAATTATTTGAAATATTTAATTGTATGTGTGTTTGTGTTATTTGGGTTGATTAAGTCGTATGAGAGATATAGTTAATTGGGCCTTAGTAGTAGAAACGTAATAGATGGATTATGGGTTAAGCCCATTAAGAAAAAATAGATAGTAAGAGTAAAAAATTAGGGTTTTAGAGTTGGAGTCTCATAACTTATTTTTGGGGGGAAAGGAAAAATAGAAAAGAGAAGGGAAAGAAGGGAGTAGCACTTGAGAGAAGAAGAAAATTATGGAGGAAGCCTTAATTTTCGCAGCAAGTTTCAGCATAGAGTCACCTTGGCAAATCAGGCATATCTCTCAATCCAACCGTTGGATCGCTGCGGTACTTGGTCACAACCTTCCTGACTCATAGAGGTAAGTTCTGACCGGAGCGATTTTGATTGTGAGGGTTTTAAGTTCGTCTGATAAGCTGATTCCCGAACTAGTTTTTAGGCGTGTCTCCAATTGATGTTAGAAAGGATTTCTTTTGGAGAAAAGCTTAGAGCTATGGTGAAAGAGTCCATATTTACCAAGGTAAGGGTGGGGTTCGAATTATATAACCAGGAATATGATGATTGTATGTGGGATTAGGGTGTATTTAGTTATCCAGAATTAATTGTAAATTGTAGAGGTAGTTCGTATATGCTAGTAGGTGATTGTGATCGGCTTGTTTTGTGAATTATGATGAGTACCTTGTGTTGTTATTTCTTTGTGATTTCTGAGCGACGTGTATATTGTTGTTGTTTTATGCGAAGTTGCAGGATGTTTCAGTGACGATGTATACCTCTATTTATTGGTATAGCGACGATATAGGCTTATGCCTTTGTGACGATGATGTTGTTTGTTGTGTGTGTTTGTTGCATTCATATACATATGCATTTTTGGTGACGGCCTGGATTGGCAAATTAGTGACGAAGGCTTATGCCTTGATGCCTCTGTTAACTGGCAATTGGCGATGGGGGCTGAAGCCGTGGGTACCACATGCATGTGCAATTGTAGAGTCTCATTATTTGTGGCATGAGTGTGATTTAATTGTGACGTGATGTGACTTGAGTTGTTGTTGAATATGACGATGTGAAGTGAATTGTGATAATGTGAAGTTGTAAATATAAGTTGTTATGCTAATGACTTGTTGTGACAGGTACCGTCTGGAAGATGAAAAATAGTTGTTATAACTATTATTATGTTGTTGTTGATTTTGTTATTATATCTGTACAATTTTAAATTGTTGTTATAGCTGTCGTCTGAAAGTTGTAAAGTGATAATTTTGTATGATTTAATTCTAACATATTAATTATCATACTTTTGTTTATAATTTTCCGATATCTCACCCTTTTCTGAATGATGTTTCCCTACCATGGCAAATTGACAGGTACTCAAAATAGCGATGGAAATTTGAAGTGATTTTATGAAGTCTTTAATTGTTGTTATTCGAGTTGGTGTCTTGCACTGATACGTAGCACTCGGGGGGATAAAGCGATTGTTTTATTTATTATTTTGTTTGCTGAATTTTTAAGTGAATTATGTTTTAAATTGTAACTTAAAGTTACCGTGCAATGATGCTACGACTTGATTTGAATATTTATGAAGTTTGATGATTCCGCTGCGAGTTAATTATTTAATTTGAAACAAAGTGAATTTTGAATAATGATTAAATTGTCCCTTTTAAGTTACGTGCTATGTATCTATATGAAGGCAAATAAGCCATAATTGTTTTTTAATGACGAATATGTGATACCTCAAATGAATGTTGTTTCGAATTTATACTCTTATTCTTATTATAATTACCAGGTAGATTTGGGGTGTTACATTAGTGGTATCAGAGCAGGTCGGTCCGTCCGACCATAGTTGTCTTATTGTTGTTTATCCCTTAGTACGCGATAAGTGTGTACAACACTGTCGGTACTTGCTGTTTTTGATTGCTTGTTGCAGGAGTTGGTTTGGAACTAAGTTAGGGAGAAGCTGTACTCCTCGGTTATGATTCGGTTGTAAGTTGTTGGTGCTTCGGTAGCGATGGACACCTGAATATGGAAACAAGAATTGCGTATGCGCTAGGTGTTGAATAGGTTGTTGAGGATGATGAAGTGATATTGTATAGCCAGATGTAAGCAAGTGGTAGCTATTGGTACGTTATAAGATGTATCAAGATATTGCTAAAATGGTTGGCAAGTTAGTAAGGATTATGTTGCAATCGTATTAGAAGATTGATGGTATAAGTACTAGATTTAAACCCTGACCAGGTTGTCATTTGATCGAAGGATTGGATGTGAAGGATGTGTTAAGTATGGTGATGTCGTATAGATTTTCGAGGACGAAAATATTCTAAGTGGGGGAGAGTTGTAACATCCCGATTTTATTAATATTTTTA
Source organism: Vicia villosa (assembly GCF_029867415.1). Classification (NCBI taxonomy): domain Eukaryota; kingdom Viridiplantae; phylum Streptophyta; class Magnoliopsida; order Fabales; family Fabaceae; genus Vicia; species Vicia villosa. The sequence goes on from NC_081185.1 coordinate 130,033,928, forward strand.
TTAATTATATTAGTAATTATACTATTTGGTATTTTCAATAGTTATTTATTTATTTAGTTATTATTTGATATAATAATTATTTGAAATATTTAATTGTATGTGTGTTTGTGTTATTTGGGTTGATTAAGTCGTATGAGAGATATAGTTAATTGGGCCTTAGTAGTAGAAACGTAATAGATGGATTATGGGTTAAGCCCACTAAGAAAAAATAGATAGTAAGAGTAAAAAATTAGGGTTTTAGAGTTGGAGTCTCATAACTTATTTTTGGGGGGAAAGGAAAAATAGAAAAGAGAAGGGAAAGAAGGGAGTAGCACTTGAGAGAAGAAGAAAATTATGGAGGAAGCCTTAATTTTCGCAGCAAGTTTCAGCATAGAGTCACCTTGGCAAATCAGGCATATCTCTCAATCCAACCGTTGGATCGCTGCGGTACTTGGTCACAACCTTCCTGACTCATAGAGGTAAGTTCTGACCGGAGCGATTTTGATTGTGAGGGTTTTAAGTTCGTCTGATAAGCTGATTCCCGAACTAGTTTTTAGGCGTGTCTCCAATTGATGTTAGAAAGGATTTCTTTTGGAGAAAAGCTTAGAGCTATGGTGAAAGAGTCCATATTTACCAAGGTAAGGGTGGGGTTCGAATTATATAACCAGGAATATGATGATTGTATGTGGGATTAGGGTGTATTTAGTTATCCAGAATTAATTGTAAATTGTAGAGGTAGTTCGTATATGCTAGTAGGTGATTGTGATCGGCTTGTTTTGTGAATTATGATGAGTACCTTGTGTTGTTATTTCTTTGTGATTTCTGAGCGACGTGTATATTGTTGTTGTTTTATGCGAAGTTGCAGGATGTTTCAGTGACGATGTATACCTCTATTTATTGGTATAGCGACGATATAGGCTTATGCCTTTGTGACGATGATGTTGTTTGTTGTGTGTGTTTGTTGCATTCATATACATATGCATTTTTGGTGACGGCCTGGATTGGCAAATTAGTGACGAAGGCTTATGCCTTGATGCCTCTGTTAACTGGCAATTGGCGATGGGGGCTGAAGCCGTGGGTACCACATGCATGTGCAATTGTAGAGTCTCATTATTTGTGGCATGAGTGTGATTTAATTGTGACGTGATGTGACTTGAGTTGTTGTTGAATATGACGATGTGAAGTGAATTGTGATAATGTGAAGTTGTAAATATAAGTTGTTATGCTAATGACTTGTTGTGACAGGTACCGTCTGGAAGATGAAAAATAGTTGTTATAACTATTATTATGTTGTTGTTGATTTTGTTATTATATCTGTACAATTTTAAATTGTTGTTATAGCTGTCGTCTGAAAGTTGTAAAGTGATAATTTTGTATGATTTAATTCTAACATATTAATTATCATACTTTTGTTTATAATTTTCCGATATCTCACCCTTTTCTGAATGATGTTTCCCTACCATGGCAAATTGACAGGTACTCAAAATAGCGATGGAAATTTGAAGTGATTTTATGAAGTCTTTAATTGTTGTTATTCGAGTTGGTGTCTTGCACTGATACGTAGCACTCGGGGGGATAAAGCGATTGTTTTATTTATTATTTTGTTTGCTGAATTTTTAAGTGAATTATGTTTTAAATTGTAACTTAAAGTTACCGTGCAATGATGCTACGACTTGATTTGAATATTTATGAAGTTTGATGATTCCGCTGCGAGTTAATTATTTAATTTGAAACAAAGTGAATTTTGAATAATGATTAAATTGTCCCTTTTAAGTTACGTGCTATGTATCTATATGAAGGCAAATAAGCCATAATTGTTTTTTAATGACGAATATGTGATACCTCAAATGAATGTTGTTTCGAATTTATACTCTTATTCTTATTATAATTACCAGGTAGATTTGGGGTGTTACATTAGTGGTATCAGAGCAGGTCGGTCCGTCCGACCATAGTTGTCTTATTGTTGTTTATCCCTTAGTACGCGATAAGTGTGTACAACACTGTCGGTACTTGCTGTTTTTGATTGCTTGTTGCAGGAGTTGGTTTGGAACTAAGTTAGGGAGAAGCTGTACTCCTCGGTTATGATTCGGTTGTAAGTTGTTGGTGCTTCGGTAGCGATGGACACCTGAATATGGAAACAAGAATTGCGTATGCGCTAGGTGTTGAATAGGTTGTTGAGGATGATGAAGTGATATTGTATAGCCAGATGTAAGCAAGTGGTAGCTATTGGTACGTTATAAGATGTATCAAGATATTGCTAAAATGGCTGGCAAGTTAGTAAGGATTATGTTGCAATCGTATTAGAAGATTGATGGTATAAGTACTAGATTTAAACCCTGACCAGGTTGTCATTTGATCGAAGGATTGGATGTGAAGGATGTGTTAAGTATGGTGATGTCGTATAGATTTTCGAGGACGAAAATATTCTAAGTGGGGGAGAGTTGTAACATCCCGATTTTATTAATATTTTTATTAATTATATTAGTAATTATACTATTTGGTATTTTCAATAGTTATTTATTTATTTAGTTATTATTTGATATAATAATTATTTGAAATATTTAATTGTATGTGTGTTTGTGTTATTTGGGTTGATTAAGTCGTATGAGAGATATAGTTAATTGGGCCTTAGTAGTAGAAACGTAATAGATGGATTATGGGTTAAGCCCACTAAGAAAAAATAGATAGTAAGAGTAAAAAATTAGGGTTTTAGAGTTGGAGTCTCATAACTTATTTTTGGGGGGAAAGGAAAAATAGAAAAGAGAAGGGAAAGAAGGGAGTAGCACTTGAGAGAAGAAGAAAATTATGGAGGAAGCCTTAATTTTCGCAGCAAGTTTCAGCATAGAGTCACCTTGGCAAATCAGGCATATCTCTCAATCCAACCGTTGGATCGCTGCGGTACTTGGTCACAACCTTCCTGACTCATAGAGGTAAGTTCTGACCGGAGCGATTTTGATTGTGAGGGTTTTAAGTTCGTCTGATAAGCTGATTCCCGAACTAGTTTTTAGGCGTGTCTCCAATTGATGTTAGAAAGGATTTCTTTTGGAGAAAAGCTTAGAGCTATGGTGAAAGAGTCCATATTTACCAAGGTAAGGGTGGGGTTCGAATTATATAACCAGGAATATGATGATTGTATGTGGGATTAGGGTGTATTTAGTTATCCAGAATTAATTGTAAATTGTAGAGGTAGTTCGTATATGCTAGTAGGTGATTGTGATCGGCTTGTTTTGTGAATTATGATGAGTACCTTGTGTTGTTATTTCTTTGTGATTTCTGAGCGACGTGTATATTGTTGTTGTTTTATGCGAAGTTGCAGGATGTTTCAGTGACGATGTATACCTCTATTTATTGGTATAGCGACGATATAGGCTTATGCCTTTGTGACGATGATGTTGTTTGTTGTGCGTGTTTGTTGCATTCATATACATATGCATTTTTGGTGACGGCCTGGATTGGCAAATTAGTGACGAAGGCTTATGCCTTGATGCCTCTGTTAACTGGCAATTGGCGATGGGGGCTGAAGCCGTGGGTACCACATGCATGTGCAATTGTAGAGTCTCATTATTTGTGGCATGAGTGTGATTTAATTGTGACGTGATGTGACTTGAGTTGTTGTTGAATATGACGATGTGAAGTGAATTGTGATAATGTGAAGTTGTAAATATAAGTTGTTATGCTAATGACTTGTTGTGACAGGTACCGTCTGGAAGATGAAAAATAGTTGTTATAACTATTATTATGTTGTTGTTGATTTTGTTATTATATCTGTACAATTTTAAATTGTTGTTATAGCTGTCGTCTGAAAGTTGTAAAGTGATAATTTTGTATGATTTAATTCTAACATATTAATTATCATACTTTTGTTTATAATTTTCCGATATCTCACCCTTTTCTGAATGATGTTTCCCTACCATGGCAAATTGACAGGTACTCAAAATAGCGATGGAAATTTGAAGTGATTTTATGAAGTCTTTAATTGTTGTTATTCGAGTTGGTGTCTTGCACTGATACGTAGCACTCGGGGGGATAAAGCGATTGTTTTATTTATTATTTTGTTTGCTGAATTTTTAAGTGAATTATGTTTTAAATTGTAACTTAAAGTTACCGTGCAATGATGCTACGACTTGATTTGAATATTTATGAAGTTTGATGATTCCGCTGCGAGTTAATTATTTAATTTGAAACAAAGTGAATTTTGAATAATGATTAAATTGTCCCTTTTAAGTTACGTGCTATGTATCTATATGAAGGCAAATAAGCCATAATTGTTTTTTAATGACGAATATGTGATACCTCAAATGAATGTTGTTTCGAATTTATACTCTTATTCTTATTATAATTACCAGGTAGATTTGGGGTGTTACATTAGTGGTATCAGAGCAGGTCGGTCCGTCCGACCATAGTTGTCTTATTGTTGTTTATCCCTTAGTACGCGATAAGTGTGTACAACACTGTCGGTACTTGCTGTTTTTGATTGCTTGTTGCAGGAGTTGGTTTGGAACTAAGTTAGGGAGAAGCTGTACTCCTCGGTTATGATTCGGTTGTAAGTTGTTGGTGCTTCGGTAGCGATGGACACCTGAATATGGAAACAAGAATTGCGTATGCGCTAGGTGTTGAATAGGTTGTTGAGGATGATGAAGTGATATTCTATAGCCAGATGTAAGCAAGTGGTAGCTATTGGTACGTTATAAGATGTATCAAGATATTGCTAAAATGGTTGGCAAGTTAGTAAGGATTATGTTGCAATCGTATTAGAAGATTGATGGTATAAGTACTAGATTTAAACCCTGACCAGGTTGTCATTTGATCGAAGGATTGGATGTGAAGGACGTGTTAAGTATGGTGATGTCGTATAGATTTTCGAGGACGAAAATATTCTAAGTGTGGGAGAGTTGTAACATCCCGATTTTATTAATATTTTTATTAATTATATTAGTAATTATACTATTTGGTATTTTCAATAGTTATTTATTTATTTAGTTATTATTTGATATAATAATTATTTGAAATATTTAATTGTATGTGTGTTTGTGTTATTTGGGTTGATTAAGTCGTATGAGAGATATAGTTAATTGGGCCTTAGTAGTAGAAACGTAATAGATGGATTATGGGTTAAGCCCATTAAGAAAAAATAGATAGTAAGAGTAAAAAATTAGGGTTTTAGAGTTGGAGTCTCATAACTTATTTTTGGGGGGAAAGGAAAAATAGAAAAGAGAAGGGAAAGAAGGGAGTAGCACTTGAGAGAAGAAGAAAATTATGGAGGAAGCCTTAATTTTCGCAGCAAGTTTCAGCATAGAGTCACCTTGGCAAATAAGGCATATCTCTCTATCCAACCGTTGGATCGCTGCGGTACTTGGTCACAACCTTCCTGACTCATAGAGGTAAGTTCTGACCGGAGCGATTTTGATTGTGAGGGTTTTAAGTTCGTCTGATAAGCTGATTCCCGAACTAGTTTTTAGGCGTGTCTCCAATTGATGTTAGAAAGGATTTCTTTTGGAGAAAAGCTTAGAGCTATGGTGAAAGAGTCCATATTTACCAAGGTAAGGGTGGGGTTCGAATTATATAACCAGGAATATGATGATTGTATGTGGGATTAGGGTGTATTTAGTTATCCGGAATTAATTGTAAATTGTAGAGGTAGTTCGTATATGCTAGTAGGTGATTGTGATCGGCTTGTTTTGTGAATTATGATGAGTACGTTGTGTTGTTATTTCTTTGTGATTTCTGAGCGACGTGTATATTGTTGTTGTTTTATGCGAAGTTGCAGGATGTTTCAGTGACGATGTATACCTCTATTTATTGGTATAGCGACGATATAGGCTTATGCCTTTGTGACGATGATGTTGTTTGTTATGTGTGTTTGTTGCATTCATATACATATGCATTTTTGGTGACGGCCTGGATTGGCAAATTAGTGACGAAGGCTTATGCCTTGATGCCTCTGTTAACTGGCAATTGGCGATGGGGGCTGAAGCCGTGGGTACCACATGCATGTGCAATTGTAGAGTCTCATTATATGTGGCATGAGTGTGATTTAATTGTGACGTGATGTGACTTGAGTTGTTGTTGAATATGACGATGTGAAGTGAATTGTGATAATGTGAAGTTGTAAATATAAGTTGTTATGCTAATGACTTGTTGTGACAGGTACCGTCTGGAAGATGAAAAATAGTTGTTATAACTATTATTATGTTGTTGTTGATTTTGTTATTATATCTGTACAATTTTAAATTGTTGTTATAGCTGTCGTCTGAAAGTTGTAAAGTGATAATTTTGTATGATTTAATTCTAACATATTAATTATCATACTTTTGTTTATAATTTTCCGATATCTCACCCTTTTCTGAATGATGTTTCCCTACCATGGCAAATTGACAGGTACTCAAAATAGCGATGGAAATTTGAAGTGATTTTATGAAGTCTTTAATTGCTGTTATTCGAGTTGGTGTCTTGCACTGATACGTAGCACTCGGGGGGATAAAGCGATTGTTTTATTTATTATTTTGTTTGCTGAATTTTTAAGTGAATTATGTTTTAAATTGTAACTTAAAGTTACCGTGCAATGATGCTACGACTTGATTTGAATATTTATGAAGTTTGATGATTCCGCTGCGAGTTAATTATTTAATTTGAAACAAAGTGAATTTTGAATAATGATTTAATTGTCCCTTTTAAGTTACGTGCTATGTATCTATATGAAGGCAAATAAGCCATAATTGTTTTTGAATGACGAATATGTGATACCTCAAATGAATGTTGTTTGGAATTTATACTCTGATTTTTATTATAATTATCGGGTAGATTAGGGGTGTTACATTAGTGGTATTAGAGCAGGTCGGTCCGTCCGACCATAGTTGTCTTACTGTTGTTTATCCCTTAGTACGCGATAAGTGTGTACAACACTGTCGGTACTTGCTTTTTTTGATTGCTTGTTGCAGGAGTTGGTTTGGAACTAAGTTAGGGAGAAGCTGTACTCCTCGGTTATGATTCGGTTGTAAGTTGTTGGTGCTTCGGTAGCGATGGACACCTGAATATGGAAACAAGAATTGCGTATGCGCTTGGTGTTGAGTAGGTTGTTGAGGATGATGAAGTGAGATTGTATAGCCAGATGTAAGCAAGTGGTAGCTATTGGTACGTTATAAGATGTTTCAAGATAATGCTAAAATGGTTGGCAAGTTAGTAAGGATTATGTTGCAATCGTATTAGAAGATTGATGGTATAAGTACTAGATTTAAACCCTGACCGGGTTGTCATTTGATCGAAGAATTGGATGTGAAGGATGTGTTAAGTATGGTGATGTCGTATAGATTTTTGAGGACGAAAATATTCTAAGTGGGGGAGAGTTGTAACATCCCGATTTTATTAATATTTTTATTAATTATATTAGTAATTATACTATTTGGTATTTTCAATAGTTATTTATTTACTTAGTTATTATTTGATAAAATAATTATTTGAAATATTTAATTGTATGTGTGTTTGTGTTATTTGGGTTGATTAAGTTGTATGAGAGATATAGTTAATTGGGCCTTAGTAGTAGAAACGTAATAGATGGATTATGGGCTAAGCCCATTAAGAGAAAAGATATAGTAAGAGTAAAAAATTAGGGTTTTAGAGTTGGAGTCTCATAACTTATTTTTGGGGAGAAAGGAAAAATAGAAAAGAGAAGGGAAAGAAGGGAGTAGCACTTGAGAGAAGAAGAAAATTATGGAGGAAGCCTTAATTTTCGCAGCAAGTTTCAGCATAGAGTCGCCTTGGAAAATCGGGCATATCTCTCAATCCAACCGTTGGATCATTGCGGTACTTGGACACAACGTTCCTGACTCATAGAGGTAACTTCTGACCGGAGCGATTTTGATTTTGAGGGTTTTAAGTTCGTTTGATAAGCTGATTCCCGAACTGGTTTTTAGGCGTGTCTCCAATTGATGTTAGAAAGAATTTCTTTTGGAGAAAAGCTTAGAGCTATGGTGAAAGAGTCCATATTTACCAAGGTAAGGGTGGGGTTCGAATTATATAACTAGGAATATGATAATTGTGTGTGGGATTAGGGTGTATTTAGTTATCCGGAATTAATTGAAAATTGTAGAGGTAATTCGTATATGCTAGTAGGTGATTGTGATCGGCTTGTTTTGTGAATTATGATGAGTACGTTGTGTTGTTATTTCTTTGTGATTTCTGAGCGACGTGTATATTGTTGTTGTTTTATGCGAAGTTGCGGGATGTTTCAGTGACGATGTATACCTCTATTTATTGGTATAGCGACGATATAGGCTTATGCCTTTGTGACGATATTGTTGTTTGTTGTGTGTGTTTGTTGCATTCAGTTACATATGTATTTTTGGTGACGGCCTGGATTGGCAAATTAGTGACGAAGGCTTATGCCTTGATGCCTCTATTAACTGGCAATTGGCGATGGGGGCTGAAGCCCTGGGTACCACATACATGTGCAATTGTAGAGTCTCATTATTTGTGGCATGAGTGTGATTTAATTGTGACGTGATGTGACTTGAGTTGTTGTTAAATATGACGATGTGAAGTGAATTGTGATAATGTGAAGTTGTAATTATAAGTTGATATGCTAATGACCTGTTGTGACAGGTACCGTCTGGAAGATGAAAAATAGTTGTTATAACTATTATTATGTTGTTGTTGATTTTGTTATTATATCTGTAAAATTTTAAATTGTTGTTATAGCTATCGTCTGAAAGTTGTAAAGTGATAATTTTGTATGATTTAATTCTAACATATTAATTATCATACTTTTGTTTATAATTTTTCGATATCTCACCCCTTCTGAATGATGTTTCCCTACCATGGGAAATTGACAGGTACTCAAGATAGCCATGGAAATTTGAAGTGATTTTATGAAGTCTTTAATTGCTGTTATTCGAAATGGTGTCTTGCTCTGATACGTAGCCCTCGGGGGGGGGATAAAGCGATTGTTTTATTTATTATTTTGTTTGCTGAATTTTTAAGTGAATTATGTTTTAAATTGTAACTTCAAGTTACCGTGCAATGATGCTACGACTTGATTTGAATATTTATGAAGTTTGATGATTCCGCTGCGAGTTAACTATTTAATTTGAAACAAAGTGATTTTTGAATAATGATTTAATTGTCCCTTTTAAGTTACGTGCTATGTATCTATATGAAGGCAAATAAGCCATAATTATTTTTAAATGACGAATATGTGATACCTCAAATGAATGTTGTTTGGAATTTATACTCTGATTTTTATTATAATTACCAGGTAGATTTGGGGTGTTACATTAGTGGTATCAGAGCAGGTCGGTCCGTCCGACCAGAGTTGTCTTATTGTTGTTTATCCCTTAGAACGCGATAAGTGTGTACAACACTGTCGGTACTTGCTGTTTTTGATTGCTTGTTGTAACACCCCTCTAAATAACCCGCGGCAATTAAACAAATTATTTAAATCAGAGTAACATGTAGAGAGGTATCACACTTCATAAATAACAAAAGCACACGTCACATAAGTCATGCATCATTGGAACACCTGAAAATCATAACTCATTATCCAAACCATGTTCTACGCAGCGGAAAAATACATCATCAAGTCTACATTATTACTAAATGTATCAGACTTCAACCAAAACAGATAAATAATGAGTTACAATCAAACTACAAACAAACGTTCCCAGTGTTACAACTACCAGAGCATGACACCTGACGCTAACTAAAAACACTGACTCATGAGCTAATCCTCATCGAGTCGATCAGCCGCTATCCTCAATCTGAAAATGACAACATGTAAGGGTGAGTCTCGTCATAATTAACAAATGTTATAAGGTTATAAAGCAATAACACGTCACAGTTGCATCATTCACCCAATTGTTTCATAAACAGACAATCAAAACAAAACAAATAACAACCAACACATCATCAGCATTTACAACACTGGAATACCTCCAAATCATGTCATAAATCATGCATATGAATGAACTGACACTATGCATGTGGTACCAACGTCATTCAATGGGAATAACCCATGACCGATCTATCATCATCCAGATACGGCCCTGCCAGCACAGATTCCACACAATGGGAATCATGCCCTTCACTGATCCAACACATCCCTTATGGATACAGTATCAACAATGCACATGAATGAATGCAACATATATAACATACTTATATCATTATCAACATCATCCTCAATCATCATCATCATCATTCAAGTATGTTCATATATATTAACATCATTCAACCACAATTCTATCATCATCATGTCGAAACACGTACATATTTGCTACAATCATCGTCATCATCAAGAAATAGCAACATATAATATCATCATTCTAAAACCAGTCAAATCATCATCACATAGATCGATTAATAAAGTTCATTTAGCCCAAAACGGCGCATCAAATGAACCAACGGTTAGAAAGTTACGCCTCTTTGAACTTTCTTAAAATATCACAAAACATCAACAGCACGCGGCGCCATCAAACATTCGCGGCGCGGTACGAATCGAAACAACGCCTTCGCGGCGCATACACATGTTCGCGGCGCGGAACGATTTGGAACAACGCCTTCGCGGCGCGGTCACCCGTTCGCGGCGCGTACTGAACGCAACAAAACTTCCTGACCTTTTGCCTTCAGGTTCGCGGCGCCTCCCCTCTGTACGCGGCGCGAACCGCGATTCTGGAAACCCCAATCTGCAGAAAAACAGCATTCCATGTATCCCAAACACCCCAACACATACCAGTGCGAACATGGAGAATTATAATGCACAAACAACACAATTTACGTCTCATAATGCACCAAATATTCATCAATTGAGATTATAACAACGCATACATCATAGATTCAAAACACAGGGTCAAATATCACACAATTGACATAATCCCTAAACCTATTATATGACTCAATTGATCCGAATTCTACATCTATTCAGCATTATCAACCCCTAACCCGATAATAGATGGTAATCAAGACAAGTCCCCCCTTACCTTAGATAATTCTGGATTCTTGGTCTCTCCCTCTATCGTTCTCCTTCGCGTTCCTCGTTCTTCAGACTTCTTTCTTTCACGCTCTTTCTTGGTTCCCAAATCCAATGTTTATGAAATAATAAAATTAGAAAAAGGTTTTACAGAATCACCCCCCTTCTTCCACTATTTCCACATATGGCCCAAAAGCCAAAACCTCATTTATTTATTATTTCCACAATTTCTTTAATAATTCTAATTATTAATTCAATAATAAAATTAAATTAATATTAAAATTATACGGGCGTTACAACCCTCCCCCACTAAAAGAGTTTTCGTCCTCGAAAACATACCTCAAGCAAAGAGTTCCGGATAGGAATCTTTCATCTGGCTCTCTAGCTCCCAGGTAACATTTCCTTCAGCTGGTCCTCCCCAAGCTACTCTGACTAAAGCTATTTCCTTGCCATGCAATTGCTTCAGTCTTCTATCTTCAATCCTTACAGGCAACGTTTCAACCGTTAAGTTGTCTTTTACCTGTACATCGTCTACTTGGATCACATGGGACGGATCTGGAATGTACTTCCTCAATTGAGACACATGAAACACGTCGTGCAAGTTTGCAAGCATCGGCGGCAAAGCGACACGATATGCCAATTCTCCCACTTTTTCAGAAATTTGGAACGGTCCAATAAAACGCGGAGTCAACTTCCTTGACTTCAATGCCCGACCAATTCCTGTCATAGGAGTAACTCTCATAAACACATGATCTCCCTCTTGAAACTCAAGTGTCTTCCTTCTTTTATCATAGTAACTCTTCTGACGACTCTGAGAAGCTCTCATCTTCTCCTGAATCATCTTAATCTTCTCCGTAGTCTGTTGTACAATTTCCGGCCCAATCACGGCACTCTCACCAGATTCATACCAACACAACGGCGTCCTACATCTCCTACCATACAAGGCCTCAAACGGAGCCATACCAATACTCGAATGATAACTATTGTTGTAAGTAAACTCGATCAAAGGCAGATAGCTATCCCAAGTACCTCCTTTTTCCAGCACACAAGCACGTAACAAATCTTCTAACGACTGTATTGTCCTCTCCGTCTGTCCATCCGTCTGCGGATGATAAGCAGAACTCAACCTCAGTTTAGTACCCAAAGCCTTCTGCAAACCTTCCCAGAACTTAGACGTAAACCTCGGATCTCTGTCTGACACGATACTTGAAGGAATACCGTGAAGACTAACTATCTTCTCGATATACAACTGGGCTAGCTTCTCCATCGGATAATCCATCCTCATCGGTATAAAATGTGCAGATTTCGTCAACCTGTCTACCACGACCCAGATAGCTTCACAATTCTTGCCAGTCCTCGGCAAACCCGACACAAAATCCATTGATATGCTATCCCACTTCCACTCAGGAATAAACATCGGTTGCATAAACCCAGACGGTTTCTGATGCTCAATCTTTGACTTCTGGCAAATTAAACAAGAGTACACAAACTCGGCAATTTCTTTCTTCATTCTCGGCCACCAAAACAACTTTTTCAAATCATGATACATCTTGGTAGCACCAGGATGAATACTCAACCCACTACGGTGTCCTTCTTCTAAAATACGTTTCCGGAGTTCAACAATATCAGGGACACACACTCGATCACCAAACCTCAGTATACCATTTTCATCAATTCTGAATTCACCACCCTTGCCTTGATTAATCAAAGTCAACTTATCTATTAACTCAACATCATCTTTCTGACCCCCTCTGATCTCTTCAAGAATGCCACTAGTCAACTTCAACATACCCAATTTGACACTAGTAGGAGTACCTTCACATACCAAGCTCAAGTCTCTGAATTGTTCAATCAAATCCAATTCCTTCATCATTAGCATAGACATATGCAAGGTTTTCCTACTCAATGCATCAGCAACAACGTTTGCCTTACCCGGATGGTAATTCAAACCAAAATCATAATCTTTCAGGAATTCTAACCATCTTCTCTGCCTCATATTCAACTCTTTCTGGTCAAAGAGATACTTCAGGCTCTTATGATCACTGAATACCTCAAATCTCGAACCATACAAATAGTGTCGCCACAACTTCAAAACGAACACTACAGCTGCCAACTCCAAATCATGAGTCGGATAATTCCTCTCATGTACTTTAAGTTGTCTCGACGCATAAGCAACTACTTGCTGATTTTGCATTAACACGCCACCTAAACCCATTAGTGACGCATCACAGTAAATCACAAATGATTCTGTCGGATTCGGCAAAATCAAGATAGGAGCACTAGTCAACCTTCTCTTCAGCTCTTGGAATCCCTCTTCACACTTTGCATCCCAAATAAAAGCTTGTCCCTTCCTGGTTAGTTTAGTTAACGGCAACGCTAACTTTGCAAATCCTTCAATAAACTTCCTGTAATAACCTGCAAGGCCAAGAAAACTACGAATCTCTGATACTGACTTCGGAGCTTCCCACCGAGACACGGCCTCTATCTTTGTAGGATCAACAGCAATACCATTCTTAGAAATCACATGTCCAAGAAAACTAACTTCTTCTAACCAGAATTCACACTTCGACAGTTTGGCAAAAAGTTGCTTCTCCTTCAACAGTTCTAGCACAGTTCTGAGGTGTTCGGCATGTTCTTCCTCATTCTTAGAATATATCAGAATATCGTCGATAAATACCACCACAAACTTGTCGAGATAAGGATGAAATATTCTGTTCATATACTCCATAAAAACACCAGGTGCATTAGTAACTCCAAACGGCATTACCGAATACTCGTAATGTCCATACCTCGTTCTAAAAGCAGTCTTCTGAATATCATCATCTTTCACACGTATTTGGTGATACCCAGACCTCAAATCAATTTTACTAAATACTCGTGCTCCAACCAACTGATCCATCAAATCATCAATCCTCGGCAATGGATACCGATTCTTGATAGTAACCTTGTTCAATTGTCTGTAATCTACGCACAGCCTCATCGAACCCTCTTTCTTCTTTACTAGCAGCACAGGCGCACCCCATGGAGAAACACTAGGACGAATAAATTTCTTCTCCAGTAATTCTTCTAACTGCTTCTTCAGTTCGGCTAGCTCAGACGGCGACATACGGTACGGTGCCATCGACACTGGACTGGTTCCCGGAATCAATTCAATAGAAAACTCCACTTCTCTTTCCGGTGGTAATTCATTTACATCTTCAGGAAAAACTTCTGGAAATTCACACACCACAGGTAATTCGCTACTAGCCACCTTTTCTTTCACATTCATCATTGCGAACAACATAAATACCGTTGCACCATCTCCGATAGCCTCATTCACCTGCCTAGCTGTCATTTCCAGATTATCAGCACAACCCTCTTCAGGAAAAGTTACCGTCTTCTCAAAACAGTTGATATGAACACGGTTGAACTCCAACCAGTTCATTCCCAGGATTACATCAAGTTCTTTCAACGGAAGGCACACTAAGTCCATTCCGAATTCTCTACCAAAAATGTCAACCGGACAATTCAAGCATGCAGACGAAGTAGTTACTGAACCCGACGCAGGAGTGTCAATAATCATACTTCCATTTATGTCAGATATCTCAAGATTTAACCTCGTAGCACAGTCCAAAGAAATAAAAGAATGAGTTGCTCCAGTATCAATAATCGCAACTAAAGGTGTGCCATGAATGAAACACGTACCTTTAATCAATCTGTCCTCTGGAGTAGTCTCTGACCCGGTCAAAGCAAAAACTTTTCCTCCCGATTGGTTCTTCTTTGGCTTAGGACAATTAGGACTGATGTGACCCTCTTCACCACAGTTGTAACAAGTCACAACTCTCTTCTTACAATCAGCCGCGACATGACCCACTTCCTCACACTTGAAGCACTTCTTCTGGTTCAGCTTACACTCATTCCTACGATGTCCCATCTCACCACAATTGTAGCATCTGATACGAGCACTGGAATCTCCCCCACTGGGTTTCTTCCAATCAACAGGTTTACCTCTACCATATGGTTTACCTCTGTCCATAGGCTTCTTCCCCTTTCTGTCAACCAACTCGCGAGAGTGAGATGACTTCAGCTTGATGCTATCTTCCTCAAAAATCCTGCTACAATCCACCAGATCAACAAATCTCCGGATCCTCTGGTACCTGATACCCTGTTTGATCTCATCACGGAGGCCATTCTCAAACTTGACACATTTCGAGAATTCACTGGCTTCGTCGTTGTTGTAGTGCACATAGTACTTTGCCAGTTCCACAAACTTGGCAGCATACTCTGGTACAGTCATGTTACCTTGAACCAACTCCAAAAATTCCACTTCTTTTCTGCCCCTGACATCCTCAGGAAAATACCTCCTCAGAAACTCCCTTTTGAATATAGCCCAAGTAACCGCTGTACCGCCGGCATCCAGTTCAGCTTTTGTTGTCAACCACCAGTCATCAGCCTCCTCAGACAACATGTGGGTACCAAACCTCACCTTGAGATTCTCAGCACAATCTATGACTCGGAAAATCCTCTCGATCTCTTTGAGCCATTTCTGAGCACCCTCAGGATCGTGCGTGCCTTTGAACAATGGAGGATTGTTCCTCTGAAAATTCCCCAGTTGCCTATCAGCACCAATCCCTGTTCCTACAGTCCCTCCTCCAAGCACACCAGCAATCATGCCCAGAGCCTCAGCAAGAGCATCATCGTTTCTTCCTCCTCTTCCAGCCATTTGTTCTGCTTAAATACAACAATCCAGTCAGAACAAGTATCGACAATAACTCGTATTAGTCGTATACACAGGAAAACTGACACTGACACTAAGACTCTGGTCACAACGACCGACTATGCTCTGATACCACTATTGTAACACCCCTCTAAATAACCCGCGGCAATTAAACAAATTATTTAAATCAGAGTAACATGTAGAGAGGTATCACACTTCATAAATAACAAAAGCACACGTCACATAAGTCATGCATCATTGGAACACCTGAAAATCATAACTCATTATCCAAACCATGTTCTACGCAGCGGAAAAATACATCATCAAGTCTACATTATTACTAAATGTATCAGACTTCAACCAAAACAGATAAATAATGAGTTACAATCAAACTACAAACAAACGTTCCCAGTGTTACAACTACCAGAGCATGACACCTGACGCTAACTAAAAACACTGACTCATGAGCTAATCCTCATCGAGTCGATCAGCCGCTATCCTCAATCTGAAAATGACAACATGTAAGGGTGAGTCTCGTCATAATTAACAAATGTTATAAGGTTATAAAGCAATAACACGTCACAGTTGCATCATTCACCCAATTGTTTCATAAACAGACAATCAAAACAAAACAAATAACAACCAACACATCATCAGCATTTACAACACTGGAATACCTCCAAATCATGTCATAAATCATGCATATGAATGAACTGACACTATGCATGTGGTACCAACGTCATTCAATGGGAATAACCCATGACCGATCTATCATCATCCAGATACGGCCCTGCCAGCACAGATTCCACACAATGGGAATCATGCCCTTCACTGATCCAACACATCCCTTATGGATACAGTATCAACAATGCACATGAATGAATGCAACATATATAACATACTTATATCATTATCAACATCATCCTCAATCATCATCATCATCATTCAAGTATGTTCATATATATTAACATCATTCAACCACAATCCTATCATCATCATGTCGAAACACGTACATATTTGCTACAATCATCGTCATCATCAAGAAATAGCAACATATAATATCATCATTCTAAAACCAGTCAAATCATCATCACATAGATCGATTAATAAAGTTCATTTAGCCCAAAACGGCGCATCAAATGAACCAACGGTTAGAAAGTTACGCCTCTTTGAACTTTCTTAAAATATCACAAAACATCAACAGCACGCGGCGCCATCAAACATTCGCGGCGCGGTACGAATCGAAACAACGCCTTCGCGGCGCGTACACATGTTCGCGGCGCGGAACGATTTGGAACAACGCCTTCGCGGCGCGGTCACCCGTTCGCGGCGCGTACTGAACGCAACAAAACTTCCTGACCTTTTGCCTTCAGGTTCGCGGCGCCTCCCCTCTGTACGCGGCGCGAACCGCGATTCTGGAAACCCCAATCTGCAGAAAAACAGCATTCCATGTATCCCAAACACCCCAACACATACCAGTGCGAACATGGAGAATTATAATGCACAAACAACACAATTTACGTCTCATAATGCACCAAATATTCATCAATTGAGATTATAACAACGCATACATCATAGATTCAAAACACAGGGTCAAATATCACACAATTGACATAATCCCTAAACCTATTATATGACTCAATTGATCCGAATTCTACATCTATTCAGCATTATCAACCCCTAACCCGATAATAGATGGTAATCAAGACAAGTCCCCCCTTACCTTAGATAATTCTGGATTCTTGGTCTCTCCCTCTATCGTTCTCCTTCGCGTTCCTCGTTCTTCAGACTTCTTTCTTTCACGCTCTTTCTTGGTTCCCAAATCCAATGTTTATGAAATAATAAAATTAGAAAAAGGTTTTACAGAATCACCCCCCCTTCTTCCACTATTTCCACATATGGCCCAAAAGCCAAAACCTCATTTATTTATTATTTCCACAATTTCTTTAATAATTCTAATTATTAATTCAATAATAAAATTAAATTAATATTAAAATTATACGGGCGTTACACTTGTTGCAGGAGTTGGTTTGGAACTAAGTTAGGGAGAAGTTGTACTCCTCGATTATGATTCGGTTGTAAGTTGTTGGTGCTTCGGTAGCGATGGACACCTGAATATGGAAACAAGAATTGCGTATGCGCTTGGTGTTGAATAGGTTGTTGAGGATGATGAAGTGAGATTGTATAGCCAGATGTAAGCAAGTGGTAGCTATTGGTACGTTATAAGATGTTTCAAGATATTGCTAAAATGGTTGGCAAGTTAGTAAGGATTATGTTGCAATCGTATTAGAAGATTGATGGTATAAGTACTAGATTTAAACCCTGACCGGGTTGTCATTTGATCGAAGGATTGGATGTGAAGGATGTGTTAAGTATGGTGATGTCGTATAGATTTTCGAGGACGGAAATATTCTAAGTGGGGGAGAGTTGTAACATCCCGATTTTATTAATATTTTTATTAATTATATTAGTAATTATACTATTTGGTATTTTCAATAGTTATTTATTTATTTAGTTATTATTTGATATAATAATTATTTGAAATATTTAATTGTATGTGTGTTTGTGTTATTTGGGTTGATTAAGTTGTATGAGAGATATAGTTAATTGGGCCTTAGTAGTAGAAACGTAATAGATGGATTATGGGTTAAGCCCATTAAGAGAAAAGAGATAGTAAGAGTAAAACATTAGGGTTTTAGAGTTGGAGTCTCATAACTTATTTTTGGGGAGAAAGGAAAAATATAAAAGAGAAGGGAAAGAAGGGAGTAGCACTTGAGAGAAGAAGAAAATTATGGAGGAAGCCTTAATTTTCGCAGCAAGTTTCAGCATAGAGTCACCTTGGAAAATCAGGCATATCTCTCAATCCAACCGTTGGATCGCTGCGGTACTTGGACATAATGTTCCTGACTCATATAGGTAAGTTCTGACCGGAGCGATTTTGATTGTGAGGGTTTTAAGTTCGTCTGATAAGCTGATTCCTGAACTGGTTTTTAGGCGTGTCTCCAATTGATTTTAGAAAGGATTTCTTTTGGAGAAAAGCTTAGAGCTATGGTGAAAGAGTCCATATTTAACAAGGTAAGGGTGGGGTTCGAATTATATAACCAGGAGTATGATGATTGTATGTGGGATTAGTGTGTATTTAGTTATCCGGAATTAATTGAAAATTGTAGAGGTAGTTTGTATATGCTAGTAGGTGATTGTGATCGGCTTGTTTTGTGAATTATGATGACTACGTTGTGTTGTTATTTCTTTGTGATTTCTTAGGGACGTGTATATTGTTGTTGTTTTATGCGAAGTTGTAGGATGTTTCAGTGACGATGTATACCTCAATTTATTGGTATAGTGTTATACCCCAAAATTTGCCCACATATTTTTCAAGAAAACTCCAATCTGAAAATTAAGAGTCTCATATAATCATGGATTTTTATTTCAACAAATATCCTGACATATGAAATATTTAGTTTTTAGAATTTTTCTTATACAGTAATTTGGCTTGCAGTTGAATTTATTCTTACGCAAACGCCAAATACTGTTCATTACTTCACACATGCTATTTATTTATTTACAGATAAATGGTACTGACACAATTGGTACAGAGTTAAATCTTTTTGCAGGCGCAGAATCAGGAAACTCAGACTGTACTGGTAACAAGTAGATTATTATTATCTTTTGTTTCCCACTAATTTTTGTACTATATTCCATTATTTGCAAAAATCTTTTCAAATCTCTTTTTCAAAAATCAAATCTCTCTTTTTCCAACACTATCTCCACTTTCTTTCAAATCTTACTTCCACTCAAATTTTCCTTTTGTACGGAATCACATCATTCCCCAACGTCTCTTTCCTTCTTTCTATTCTATAAATACCTCTCATTCTTCCATAAAATCTCACATCAAATTCTAATTCATCTTTCAAATTCCTATCTCATATCTATTTTCTCTTCTTCCCTGACAAGAATGGCAAAATGGATAGAGACACTGTTTCTTACAGTCATCACCATTGCTACGGTGATCATGACTTTCTTCTGCCTGCATAGTCCTGAAGAGTGTGGACCTGCAATGGTTATGCTCCCAATCATCTACATGTTATTGTTCATAGCATGGGTCATTAATCGTCATTCTTAAAATTTGCAGTATTTCTTATTTCTTAAATGTACCGTTTATTCGTCGTACTGTTCAATATAGTATGTGATATTTGTACTGTCAGTATTAAATGTTGTACTATTTGTCATAATATTGCTTAATTACTAAGATAATATTTTGTGTGTTTTCTGCCAGTCAAATATTCCTATTTCTGTGCATTAAATGATTTTCAGGGTTATTATCGGTAATTTTGCCCGCATACCGTAAATATTAGTTATTTATTATGTCTGTGTTTTTCTAACAAGTCATGTAAATAAACTTTCATTTTTCACATAAAACAAAAAAAACAAAAAAAAACAACTAAAAGAAAATTAACTTTGACTGTTGATTTTTCACTCTAACTGCTGCATCAATACCTGAACAGTCAGTTGACAGCCAAACTGCTGGCAGTACAATTCTCAGTGTTTTGTACCATTAATCAAATCAATCTTTCACAATTCAAAATTCCAAGATCTTTGTGTTAGAAGTCTTCTGAATATCACGCGATTAGCAGAGACTCAACACTGCACAAAAATCAGGTACGCTTAACTGTCTCCTACACAAACAGTCCCTAATCAGGGTTTTTCTTGTTTTTTACAGGAGCAACAAGTTTTTGAGAGCTCAAATGGATTTCATACACATCCATATGTCTCAAAGTACCATCATACAAATTTTCAAACTTCAATTCACTCAGACGCACCGTCAGCAGCTCAAACAGTCAACAGACGACCCGTTTGACCAAAAAAGTCAACAGACAGTCAAAAATGAAATTTTTTGTCAAAGTCCATATTTTGTCAAAGGATTCATCATTTGATCATTGGATGATCATAATTCATCAAGGAAAGATCAAAAATCAACAAAACCCTAAGATTCAAAATTAGGGTTTTTGCCTGAAAAGTCAACTCAACTTTGACTAATCATAACTCTCTCATCCTTCATCCAAAAAATTCAAACCAAAGCTTGTTTTGAAGGAAATTCAATTATCTTTCAAATGCCATTGATCCCATGGTCATTGGATTCACCATTTGAAAAATATGACCAAAGACATTACAGGTCATTTTCAAAGTCAACAAAAAGACACTTTTTTCAAAAGGATACACAAGGAGCTTCAAAAATCATTTTGATATGAGACCAAAGACATTGGTTAGAGGACTCTTTGAGGTTTCTAAAAAGTGCAAGATCTCCTTCATATGACAAAAATTGAAGGATTTACACCTTGTTGAAGTTGGCTAAATTTTGGGAAAATGTATGAAACCAACATTGTTCAAAATTGCATTTTTTCCAAATGGGGCCAAGTTTT
Organism: Vicia villosa; assembly: GCF_029867415.1. Classification (NCBI taxonomy): domain Eukaryota; kingdom Viridiplantae; phylum Streptophyta; class Magnoliopsida; order Fabales; family Fabaceae; genus Vicia; species Vicia villosa. The sequence goes on from NC_081185.1 coordinate 130,054,983, forward strand.
CAGCATTCAAACATCATTTCCATGTTACTATGGGCCTCCCACGACCAAGACTAAGCCCATACCTTTTTTATCCATTTTTTGCATGATTTTATCTTACTTTAAGATTAAAATTAAAAGGAAAATGCATGGATAAATGGTAGCTTACAATCTAAGCATGACTCACCCAAGGAACCTTCAATTTTCTGCAGAGGATTGGTGCACAAGGCAAGAGCATTGAATGGAGTCAAGACTTGGTCAAAAATTCAAGGTTTTTAATATTTAAAAACCAAGTTTTCAACAAAGGCAACTAGCTGCAAGATAGCTTCAATTCTAAGCACACATAGCTTATAAATAAGCTATCTTAGTTCAGTAACAAAGGGGACACGAGTTCAGAAGCATCCCTAAGCATAACACCCTTGTAATCACTTCAAAAAATTCAAAAGAAAACTCAAATTCGAATTTGTAATTTCTGCTCATTTCAATACAAACTAAGCATTCATACACCTTCCTTGAACATCACTGAAACTATCTCAATCAATTACAAGCCTTGAAGCTCACTGAATCGAGCTACACAGGTCAAAAATTATTCAAACTAAAATCAATTCGTATCTGGCTATTCACACATATTTAACAAGATGTAGACATACTATTGAGTTTGGTTTGAGGTGTAGATCATTTCTGGAGCTTTAATTAAGTTTTAGATGCGTATACACGAAACCACCATTTTAGGGTTCTTTATCCCAAAATTAGGGTTTTCCAAATTAGGCAAAATTACAGGTTCTGAATAGCACCATTGAGTTCGCATGAACAATACGAACTCAACCATACCATCGCGCCAAGTTTAGACTCACGTTTGCTTGTATTCGCTATTATTACCAGGTGTAAAAGATTAGGTTTTTTACACCACCTGCAAATGAACGGTGTAAAAACCTATCTGAAGGTTGAAGATGATGCGTGGCGCCCTCTGATTCGCTGGGAGGCGCGCGCGTGTTTTTTAAACTGACTTGGAATTCAGTGTTTTGCAGGTGTTCCACGTGTTATGGTCCCTCACCATCTGGGCCTTCTGATCCATCCATCAACTCATCCAACGCCTCAGAATACGCACGCACACCATGCTCCCTCACTGATTACCACACAGGATCAGTATCCTTTTATTTTCTATTTTATTTTCTATTTTATTTTAATTTCCTTGTTAAATTAATTAAAAATAGTTTTAAAAATCCAAAAAATACACAAAAAATATTTTTAGACTTCTAAAATAATATACTATTTTATGAAATAAAAATATTTTTATTTTCTTCAAAATTTCAATATTTTGCATAATTAATTAGTATATATTTATATATTTGCTTTTTAATTATTCTAACCAATCAAAAAATCATAAAAAAAATTGTTCTTTGTGTTAAATATTGTTTATATAGTATAAACTAATTTTGTACATATTTTGAATAATTTTCTTTTTAAGTTTCAATTATTTGTATAATTATTTACATAATTATGTTTTAATTAACTTAAATCAATTTCAAATCAATTTCAAAAAATCCAAAAAAATTAGTTTTGTTTTAAAATTAATTGACAAATATTTTGTACATATTTTAAACTTAATTTCTAGGTTTAAATCTATTTTCATCTTTTTTCTTCATTTTAATTTAATTAATCATGCATTAATTATAATTAAAATCAATCATAAAAAATCCAAAAACATGCCTTTTATTTTTCTTGCAATTTAAAATTCCTAGATAAATGTATAGGATGTCAAATTCATGTAAATAGGCTAGTTTATATTTCCTGCACAATCGATGTAATAGCGTAGATTTACTTTCCGCACTTTACATTTCCGCACTTTAAATTCCCGCACATATAAACTGCGTGTATGTCAAAGATAAAATTGAACCGTTAGATCACTAACTTCAAAGATAAATATCTGAATCCAATCACAATCACACTTGCACCTCTTCAGGTAATCCCTTTTACAATCTTTCAAAATCAAAGACAAATTCCACTGTTTTGAGTACAAAATCGAACCTTGCTTTTATATCCGGTGAAAGGATAGATTTTTAAAGGAAATAGGATAAAGACCTTACAACTCAGGGTAGACCTCCTAGTTTGCTTGCTCAAATCAAAACAAACAAAATTCTCATACACTATTGATTTTTCAAAACTTTCAAAAAAAGACAATACTTTGTATACATCCAAACACGGGTTATTACAAAGTTAACGTTCTTTTCAAAACATCTTTCGAAAGATAAACAAGCATTTTGTATACATCCACACACGGATCATTACAAAATTCAATTTACAAAAGTATTTGAAACCACATATGAGCAATTTCAGAGCAATTGAAAAGTGATCGAAAAACAAGTGAGCTAAGCAAACTTAAGAGCCCATGGATAACCATGGATACAAAGGGTGCTAACACCTTCCCTTTGTATAACCTACCCCCTTACCCAGAATTTCTTAAAGGTCTTTTTTCTGTTTCTTTTATAAACCTTTCCTTAATTGGATAAAATAAAAGGTCGGTGGCGACTCTGTGAATTTTCAAAATGCGAAAGCATTAAGCGACAAAAAAGAGTCAGTTCACGTATCTCTACAGATCAGAGGTATGGCCCGGTATTAAAAAAAAATCGGAGGTCCACAATGTTAATCGATTAGACATTTTAAAAAGGGTTTTCCTAATCAAGTAGACCACCCCTAGTCAACTAGCTAGGATCCAAATAGTTTTTTGGTGATTTTTTGATAGATTTCTCAATGTTTTAAGTGTACCTGTGTGATTTAGAAACAAAACTTCCACAAACTTCCTAGTATATTTACAATAGACAAATTACTTAAATGGACACGATCAAGTGAGCTTTCACACTTTCTCTCTTTCATACTCTGAAGCTTCAAGTCTTAACATCATTATCTTTTTATTTCAGCATCACACAACAACCTTAAGTCTTATTGACGAGGCTTTATATATTTCCAAGTTAGTTACCATCATTTGAGATTTTGAAATTTTAAACCATCAATGATCATATTCCCTAAGTCTTTACTTGAGAGTTGTTGCACGATAGTGTTAACTTTAAACAAGCTTGATTTTGGAGGATAGCTTGATCAATCATCTTGTGTATCTTTGACCAATTGATTTAACTTGAGAAGTTTCTTGACTTGAAGTGTTGTCATCATTAAAACCATGAAATCTTCAAACCAAACAACTACTGATTAACTTGTATCTTGATATCCATAAGCTTCACCATCTTGGATTGAAACACCCCGAAAATTAAATTTAATGATTTAATCTATTATTTGGTTGTTTTAGTGTGATTATATGAGTCATTGTGAATTATCGATGAGATTATGTGACATGTGATGTCTATGTTGATGTGTGTGTGGTAGTGAAATTAAGGTGTTAGTTAGTATAATAAATAAATGTAGTTCTAATTAGCATTATTATTTAATTACAATAAAATAAGGAGATAATATGAGGTAGAGTTAGTAAGGTCATAATAGGAATATCATATTAGGGTCATAAGGCTAACTAAGTAAATAGAGGAAAAGGGGAGAATATTCATTCATCGTAGAATTTTTAGAGAAGCGTAAAAGAAAGAGATAGTTAAGGCAAGAAGATGAGAAGGAGAATCAACCGTAGAATTTGGGAAGAGAATCAAGCTAGCAAATAATCTAAGGTAAGGGGAGTCATCTTAACTATTATATTTGATCTAAGGGATTGATAATTGTAAGTTAGATTGTATGTTGGGGTTTTATGATATTTTAATTATTTTGATGAACCAAGATGATTGATTGTTTGGATTGTATTGTATTGTTAATATGATGCATGATGTTAATAAATGATGAAGTGGTGAATGATAACATGAACTAGAGTCAAATCCTCCATGTTTATGGATTTGAAGGTCCAGGGTTTGATGAAGAATCTTGGAGTGTGTGGTGTCGTTTTTTTTTACCTCCCCGTTTCACTTGGGAGGACGGCACGCTAGACCCTTCACGCGAAATTTGGAAGGAGGGAAGCACCCGTGGCGGATGAATTTTGTTTCAGTTCTTCCTACGATAACACACGAACTTTTTAATTATCCTACGAAAGAGGAAGGGGAAAAAGATCTCAAATAAACCCTAGGAGTTTGCTAAGTGTGGGGATTCACCTAGACTAGAAATTCTGGAGTCTGGGAGGTCGGTTATACATATGGAAGGTATTAAGCACCCTACATATCCGTAGTACTATACGAGAACCTTCTCTGTGTCTATGTGTATGTGTTTGTTGCTTATTGATTGGGAAAGTTTCTCCTTTGTGTTAGGAGGGAAAATTGAATTGAATTAAAAGAAAGATAGACAGACTGACTATTTTTGGTTTTTGATTAGCTCGCTGAGATTCCTTGTGAACCTCATGCCTACATATCCCTAATGGAAGTCAGAGCTTTTTGTAGTTCGGAGAACTAATTAGGGAAATTAATTATTTTTGGTGCCTTGCTTGAAGCTCAAGGTTGAAGCTTGAATTAAATCTCTATTTATAGTAAAGAGACATGAAATCATCTTTACAGAGAGGTATTTCTACTATTCCACCACAAACATTAAAAGTGACAGAAAAGCTGAATTCATTTTATTAAGAGAGGGACCTTGCTTGTGTATGTGCAAGTATACCAGTCAAATGTCTCTTGAATGAAAGAAGGATTCTTAACCAAATTAGGGAAAGTTACACATGCCTGGGTTAACTAGCCAGAGCATGTCTTTCAAAATCCTAAATGGGAGAAAGATTAATATTAAAATTGAAATGTTTGTTTGTTTGTTTGAATGTGGTGAGATAGGAGAAATATCTCTCTATAGAGATAAGCTACGTCTATCTACTGTATAAAAGATTTGATTTTAGCTGGCTTGTATAAGGCCCAAGCTTGAGGCTTTTTTGATTGATTTTATTGACTCTGGGAGATGACTCCACTGGAAATTAACTTAAACTAAGAAGTTTTGTGTTCTGTACAAAGCCCAGAATTGAGGCTGACTCTAGCTGGAGAGTGTTTATTTTGTTTTATGATTTTATTTGGTTTTCTGTACAAAGCCCAGAATTGAGGCTGACTCTACCTAGGGAAGACATTATTTTCTGCCTTGTATGAAGCCCAAGGTTGTGGCTGACTGTTAGCGAAGGAAAGTCATTATTTTCTGCCTTGTACGAAGCCCAAGGTTGTGGCTGACTGCTAAGGAAACTGAGTATGGATGACTCTATGGGAAAAAGATCCTAAGGGTTAGGAATCTTTTGACATAGGGAATGTGGTTTATTTGCCTTGTACAAAGCCCAAGGTTGTGGCTACTTGATGGTGAAGGACTCATTGGGGAGACTCTATTATCTGCCTTGTACAAAGCCCAAGGTTGTGGCTGACTCTTTAAGGGAATACCTATGATCAGGGTTTTGACTCTAAAGGGAGTATGTGCCTTGTACAAAGCCCAAGGTTGAGGCTGACTCTTGAAATGGGGAAAGATCTACCAGTATGGGATCTTTTGACTTAGAGGGGATTTTTGACTCTGTTGAGGATTATCCTATTGCAAAGGTTGACCCTACTGAGGATTGTGCTTTTTTTAAGCAGGGATTGATGAATGAAAGACCCAGGTTTGAAAATTGACTCTACTGGGGAATTTGTTTGAATGATTGACCTAAGGTAGACTCTACCGGGGAATTGGTTTTTATTGACTGAGATTGACCTAGGTGGGACCTAACTAGTGAGATTTATCTTTTAAAAGTTGAATTTTTGGAAGCTAACCCTTTCCAGGGAATTATGACTTTAAAGGACTGATTTTGAAGGTTAACCCTTTCCAGGGAATTATGACTTTAGAGGACTGATTTTGGAGGCTAACCCTTTCCAGGGGTTTACTCTGCTGGAGAGTTTATCTTTTGAAAGCTTAATTTTTTGGAAGCTAACCCTTTCCAGGAAATTTATGATTATGAAGGAAGAGTGATTAACTATTTGAGACTTCTTGTTTAAAGCCCAAGATTAAGGCTGACACTGACTGAGGATAGACAGATATAGAACCTAGACTCTGCTAAGGAGGAAAACTATTGGAGATAAAGGTGACAGAGACTGTCCATGTCTCTCATTCCAAAAGGTGTACTCAATACTGAGATTGAGACATTCTTAGCTTGTTTAAAGTCTGGTTTTAAGAATAAAGGAAACTCACCAGGGTAGGCTAAAAGGTGACTAAAGACATGTTCCTATGTTTATAAGAAACCTGATGGGTCCTTGTATACAAGCTCAAGAGGAACCTGGGAATGCTTTTAAGAAGCATGTGGGTCCTTGTACAAAGCCCAAGAGGAGGCTAATCGAGGGTCATCGAGGGTCCTTGTTATAGCACAAGAGAAAGCTATGTAACTAATATATATTTATATCAACTACATCTATTGAAGTATCTAAAATACGTGAAGAATCCTAAAATTTGAAAATTAAATTAAATGACTATACTGAAAGATAAATAGATGATGATAGAGGGTTTTTAATCCTCTGATGATGTTGAATGAAATGGTATCGAGTTTTAACAAAAGAGTGCGTAAATTAAAGAGGTGGAGTTCAAAAACTTACCTCTGAAATTGAAGGTCGTGATGATGATGGAGAACTTCTGGCTTTGAGTGAATGATTGCAAAAGCTTCCTGGGACCTTGATGATGCTATCTGGGCACTTAGATTGCTTTAAAAACCCCTGAAATGATCTACTCGACCCCTCTTGCTTGAGCTTCAAGTAGGAATTGAAGATGATGATTCTGCACCTACAGATGAGTTGCGACCATCTGGATAGCTTCACTACACTCCAAGGAAAGTGTTTGGATGCTTGGACTTGCTTGACACCCTCTGAATTGTTCTACAGACATCCAACTGCTCGAGCTCCAAAATGAAAATGACTATGGTGTTCTTGCACTTACAAAAGTGATCCAGGTGCTTGGATCACTTCTAATGAACCTCCTTGAGATGTTAGAAATCTTACTTTCAAAAGAAAAGCTCTGGTTTGAAGAATTTGATTCTTCTTGCCAAAGAACTTTTGAAAACCATAAGCAAGAGGGAGAGAAGGAGAAAGCAAGAATTAGAGTTGCTTTGATGTGTCTAATACTAAGGAACGCACTTGTATTTATAGGCAAAGAGCTCAGTACAAATTGGAGGAGTGAGCTTGCTTAGTGAGAGAGTTTTGGTTTCTTGGCCATGAAGAAATTCAAAGAATCTCTAAAATGCAATGATGGCCAAACCGAGTAAGCTCCCTAACCATTGATCTTATCTGATCTTGGGGAACATTTATGATGCATAGGAGTGTTCCAATTGGTTGGTGAGAAGATTCCTTTGGTGATTCATCCATTTGTCATAAATTTTCAAATGTAATCATTACATAATCACATGTTCTTGTTTTTGGGAATATTATCTAATCCTTATGCCATGGTGAAAATAAATGTATGGTATCTCTACTAACATGTTATGGGTCATGTAGCATCAATAAGTAGAGTCATTTGCACAAGTTTGCAAAGTTTCAAAATGGTACATGACCTATAATTTTACTTCATGAGCCCAACTTTGAACCATCATAACTCCTAGCTCAAAATGAATTTAGAGAGGTTGAGCACAATTTGGAAAGCCCTTAACATGTACTTCAATTCATTAGTTTGGAGTTTGTTCAAAATCATTTGGGAAAATTGTGAAAAACAGGCCCAAAGTTTGAAGAAAACTAGGTTAAAACACTTAGAATTTTTCTAAATTTTTTATGACCTATAACTTCCAAAGCTAATATCTCTTAAATGATTGATCTCTTGAAAAAAGTTCCCTTGTGAGAAGTTGTTTTATTTGATTAGATCTATAACTTTCATGTTGGAAGTTTTTTGAGTTGTGTAGGTGAAATTTTGAGATCCATGAACTGGGTCAAAATGCACTAGTTTGACTTTTTGTTGACTTTTTGATCCTTGATGAATTTTCTTGATTTTCTTTGGTAAAATAACTTCAATAATCATATGTTGATGATATTGATCCTTAAAAGTCATGGTTTGACCTAAAATCCTAAAAGTCAAAGGTGATCTTGTACAGTTGACTTTTTCCAGATGAAGTGAAATCTTGGACTTTTGTGATGAATCAAGTTCTTCTCTTCAGATGAATGATATGAATGGATTATATTGAGGTAATAGAATTTCTTGAACCATGTTTTGAGTTGTGGACCCATGTCCTGATTAAAAGTCAACTGTCCATGTGAATTAGGTTTAAAACCCTAATTGTGGATCAGATGAAATTCATGGCTGTAGATCTTGAATTGAAGTACAATGCCCAATGGATATTGTTATATGGATCATTTGAAGATGATTGAAACCTTTGAGTGATGTCCTGGAGCTTTTTAGGGTTTCCCAAATGTGGTCCCTGATTTTAGTCCTTGATGGGCTCAAAACCCTAGCTGAGAAAACCTGAGTCTAGATGACTGGTGTCTAATCAACCCTAGGTGAATGAATGAATCATTTGAGTCTTGTGATTGTATTAGAGGTTAATCTCATATTGATTGGTCCTTTGCCTGAACTCTCTTGTCCTTGAGCACGCTCGATTGAGTACTTGATAAACAAGTGACTGCTCTGGGTACCTGTCTTGAAATGTATGGAGATGTGACATCTCAGGGGGGTCAAATTTAGGGTATGACAGAGTGGTGATAAATAATTGTCTTTTGATGTTTGTAATAGATGATATATGCTAGAACTAGGTTAATAGGCCTTAAATCGCAGGAAAATGATGATTAAAACATGTTTTGGGGTGAAAGATTTGATTTGGTTTGATGCAGGTCGCGCATGGTTTTCTGCAGAAATCGCAGATCCCGCTTAAAGCGCTTTTGAAAATAAAATAAGGGTCAAGTCAGATAGGAACGCGCCTAGCGCGATAGGGAGGTCGCTTAGCGCGGGTTACTAGGACGAAAATTATGATTTTTGAAAAATGATTTCAGAATAAGGAAACTTATAAGTTATACTAATTTCCGAGTAACTTTATGGAATTTAATAAGTACGTTTAAATGGGTTTAGAGGGCTATTTACGTGGAACTTGATTATGTGACTACATATATGTATATGCTTGTTGTAATTATATGTTGTTGTGATGATTGATGGCATGATGATTGTGGAGTATGTGTTGTGTTTATCAAGATGTTTGTGATGTTTGTATAGTGGAGATGATTGTATGACATGATGAGTAAATGAATAATGATGTTATTTTGACTAGTAGTGGTCGTTGATATTGTGATGTTGAGCATCATGCATTCATAACATATTTGTAGGACGATAGTCCAGTGATGTTTGCAGGACAAATGGACCAGTGGTGGCCTCAATCCCATTGTGTAGATTGGGTGTGATACTCTGAAGTGCTCCGATTCCAAGCGGGAATCGATCCTATTGGTGGGGATCTTTGGAGAACGGTGACTGATTCATCAGTGAAGTTTTGGTACCACATGCATGAGTCTATTGGAGTTGCATTCCATTTTTTGTGGCATTGCATGATTGAGTGATGTTTGGGATATCCATGATGTAAATGATGATTTAGATGATGAGTGTGATTGAATTATGTGATGATATTATGAATAGATGATGATGTGCAGGTGTGAGTAAGTATGTGAAGCATGAGGACACGCCTGTATCCGTATATGTGTGGTTGTTGATCAATGGTGTGCCACTAGTATATTTATTCTTTATGTCTTATATAATAATTATGAAATACTCATCCTTTTTGTTTAAATGTTGCCTCTACGTGGGTAACTCGCATGTAATCAAGAGTAGTCCGCTGAAGTTTAGAGGATAGCTTCGTGAAGTCCTTTTTAGCGAATGTTTTGGAATAAGGGAGTCTTGCTCTGATGCATAACATCGGGGTTGGGATTGTGTGTTTTTGGAACTATTACGTTCTTTTTCAAATTATGAATTCCACTGCGAGAAAAGTGATGTTATTATGGTTGTGTTAAAGAAGCATTTGAGTTACATAATTTTGAGATCTCGTGTTACGGAGCATGACGTTTATTTCTGAAGTTTTTATGAATGTGACACTCTTGTGTGGATGTTTTATTTGATTTATTTCATATTATATTGTGAATATTCTATGTGGGTTAGAAGGGTGTTACATTAGTGGTATCAGAGCAGGTCGATCCGTCCGACTAGGTTATTGAGTTTGTAGTGTGATAGTTGAATACTGTCGATATTTATTCTAATATTGATGATAATTTTGGTGTGAACAGAGTATGGCTGGAAGAAACGATGTTGCCATTGATGCTGCCTTGGAGGCTGTTGCTCAGGCCATGCAGAATCAGCCTAATGCTGGAGGGATTGATGAGTCGCGTAGTTTGAGTACTTTCTAGAGGGAGAATCCGCTTGCTTTCCGAGGTTGGTATGATTCAAATGGAGTACAAGAATTGCTTGAGTAGATCGAGAGGATCTTCTGAGTGATGGATTGCTCTGCAGTACAAAATGTACGCTATGGTACTCATATGCTGGATGGAGAAGCTGATAACTGGTGGATTGGCACTCGTCAGAGATTGGAAACTGTTGGTGAGGTGATTACTTGGGTTGTGTTCACGAGGGAGTTCTTGAGAAAGTATTTTCCCAAAGATGTCCAGGGAAAGAAGGAGATGGAGTTCCATACGCTGAAACAAGGGAATTCATTTGTCACTGAGTATGCTGCTGAGTTTGTGGAGCTCGTGAAGTTCTATCCACATTATAGCGAGGAGACGTCTGAGTTTTTGAAATGTATTAAGTTTGAGAGTGGGTTGCGTACGGAGATAAAACGGACGATTGGATATCAGCAAATCCGTAGATTTGCGGAGTCGGTGAACAATGATGACCCTCTCGTTGAATTTTTTTCTTATTCTCCTTTTAATAAATTCATTAACCTTCGTTTTAGTTTATATTTTAATAGCATTTTTTAGCACGCCCAATATTTTGTATTGTTTGTTTCAATACTGAGAGTAAAGATCGGTCTCTTAACATACACTACTAGAAATACTCGAATTTTCGCAAGAAATTCCGCAGATAAACTGTGTATTTCTAGTAGTGATATCTATTACTCTATCATTATCTTCTTTTTCACATTTACTAAATCATCCTATTATATCTTTGTATTTGATCATTATCATTTTAATTTAAATAAAAATAACAGAATATTCAACATTTTTTAATTTTAAAAAATAGATAAACAAATGAAAATTTGGTCAATGATCAATAAATATTTTAAAATAAAAATGTCTAAATTGATAGAAGAAAATATCTATTTTAAACTTTAAATTAAGTTAAATTACAAGTTTTTTCTTAAATAGTTAAATTTGCATTTCAATTCCAGTCAACTTTCTCATATAGAAAGTCAAATTAAAATCTTAGTAATAAAATAAAACTATTTGAGGAGATGAGACCTTATTAATATTAAAATGTTTATGCAAATGGAATATTCATATTCAGCGTACTTAGTTTTCTAGAAGGCTATACATATTTCAGACTACATTAAAAGATTGTTAAAATTGTAGCATTCTAGTTCATATTTAATTTAGGAGTACATTAATAATATTATATAATAATTTATTTTTTTAACAGAAAATTTATGACTGAATTGACTAACAAACTCGTTCTAGAACATGTGAAAAATAAAAACATAGATCACAACCCAAAAAATGCTTAAAAATGCAAAAGTGGCATCAATAAATTCATTTGTGTAAGACTAAGCCAAAAGATAAAGTTTGTGTTATTGTTCACTACTTCATTTACTCTTATAATAATAATGGTTTTTTTTTTAATTATAAATATTGATTTGGAAACTACCGGGTGAGTTGACCAATATATTAATAAATGGAAAAAAATCAAATTAACTTTGACAATAAATTTTCAATAATATAATATTTATTAAATATATATTTAATATATAATATAATTCCAAAGATAATATCAAGTTAGGTTGAATATTTTTTTATTGTGTTTTAAATTTAAATCTAAAGTATTTTAGTCTAATGTATAAATTTATAATGGTATTAGTTATTGATTCTATGGATTTAAAATAAATGTATATTAATTTTCAAAAATAAAAAAACTCAAGTTAGGTTATTACTCTAACTCGCCCTTAATTAATAGTGTATTTTCTTTAAAAACTCTCTTTCTTGTTGACCGTAGAATAATTGTATCCTTACATGTTTTTTTTCCTTGTATAAATATTTAGAGATAGTTCATCTGCGATAAATACCCATCACTAGCAATTATCAAACCACACAAGTTTGTTGTCTCAGTAAAAAAAGTTCTAAATCTTTTGTTTTGTGTTTTCGAAAAAAATGTCTGAAAGAATTTTCATCGGAAATGAGGCAGACAAAAACTTAAAACGCAAAATGATTGAAGAATCAAACTCAAAACTGAGGAAGGAATCAAAAAATATAACACCATCCTCTGAAGCTGATTCCGAGAAGGGCAAAAGGGTAGAAGAAACAGAGGCAAAACGACATAAAGAACTTAAGGTAATAACACCACCCGCTGAATCTAAAGATTTACTTGGTAATAACAACAAGTCAACTTCCATTCTGTTAGAGAATGGTGATCATTCAAGTTCTTCTCAAAATGTTATTGCTAAAGTTTTACCTGAGCAAGAAGTGAAGAAATTTTCTTGTCTTTTTTGTGACAAGAAGTTCTCAACTTCTCAAGCGCTTGGGGGACATCAAAACGCTCATAAGCATGAGCGTGTCATGAAAAAACTTGAACGAAAAATGAGGGAGGAAGAAATGGATTCGGCCATAAGGTATCGAACTGGTTTTCCATACCCTTATCCTTATTCAAGCCCTATTCACTATCAAGGGTATCCTTATTTTCGTGGAAATTTGCAGCAACCAATTGGCAATCATATGAACAATATCATGCCTTCTTGGCTTGGTTCTCCATTTGGTGGCTATGGAGGGATGTATATGCCGAATAAATCTGCCCTGCCAACTCCGTTTGTGATGTCAATGCCAAAGGCACCCATCACATCACAACAATTTGGGATGGCTAATTTTTTTGGTGGAAATCAAACTCTTCCGCTTCCAAATCCTCAAAGGTCAAACAATGTGGAATTGAGACTTTCTGTTCAAGCTAATCAAACTCCTTTTTCTGGTGAGGGTGCAGAAGGAAGCTCCAATGCTCAATTTCCTTCATGTGATCTTCCAATAGAAACTCGTGATTTTATTGGAGAAAGTCAACTTCTAGAAGAGCCTCGTGCGTGTTCATCATCAACATTAGAGGAACTCGACTTGAATCTCAAACTTTAAGATTTTATGTCTACCTAATAAAAATGCATTAGCCACATATTATGACATCATGTTTTCATGGTCATTTTATCATTTAATTTATGTTTTGTTGCTTTGGTTTATTTTCTTCAGTATCTTTATGTACTTTGTTTCATGAATGAATAAATTCTCTGTCTTTTTATTAATATCAATATACTTAATTATTAAGTAAATATATGCATTCTTCACTTGTCCAAACATTTTCATGGGAATTTTGTAAATTAAGAACCAAATTTTCCTAATAAATTTTGAACTATTTTCAAATGAAGAATCAAACTATGCAATTTTTTAGTTATCTTAATTGAGTTGTATTACTTTGTTTAGTATTTTTAATCAAGTACTTGTTTTATGAAATTCATTATTTGATCCAAAGTTATGTAATTTTTTTTAATAAGGATGATATACTGAAAAAAGAAAGATAGTTACACAAAATGTGGGGGGACTATGCCAAAATCCCCTAAAAAAGAAGTGAATCTAAAAAAGGCATTCCAATTTTTTTTATAAATCCTGTCTCATGCCCAAAGGAATTTCTTCAAGGTAAGCTAAGGAAGTAGTTGTGAGGCCTATATTAGCAAAACAATTCGTTCAACTATTTTCTTATCTATAAATATGAGATAAAACAAAATTCATATTTGTAATAATGTTCATGGAGTCATTCCAAAGTTTCTTTAATTTCCAAGAAACAAAGAAGGGTTAGATAAAGTTTAAACTACTAGAAGAGAGTTTGTTTCGATCTAAAGGTTTGACCAAGACTTGTCAGAGGAAATTTGTATTTAGCTCTAATAACCACTATACATTCAGTATGAAATGATGAGGGACAAACAAGATTCTCAAAGAATGTAAAAATTAAATCTCCATGATTGTCTTTGAAAATACCACCACAACCTGACCATCCACTTTCATGGCTAAAGGCTCCATCATAGTTGCTAAGATGAAGTCATCCATGGTTGAGGTTGTCGTGAGGTTGTCGTGAGGTTGGTGTTATTGCCAGTACACAAAAATTGTGTTTTGATGTTGTAGCAACCGGCTTAAAAATTTACGTTTAAACACATCCGCAACCCTTAATTTATTTTTAAAGGAAAAAAGGGAAAAAACCTTTAAATTAGTAAAATCTGGGATAGTAGGTAATTTAGACAAATGGACGGTGCTAGGCTCCATATGCCTCCCTTGTATTCAAGGGGACCCATTTAGACTTTAGATTTCAAAAAAAAAAAGTGAAAAAAGTCAATTGTTAGAAGCAAGAACAAATTTGGAGAAAAAAATTGGAAAAAAAATAAACAAGAAGAAATTTGTAAAAAAAAAAACAACGTAAAAAAATGTGAATATTGTAGATTTTTTTCGGTCCCCTCAAAATGTGAAAATAGACTCCTATTTATAGTAGTGAAAATTAGGTTAAAGTGCCAAATAAGGAAAATGCCCACACCAAAAAAGCCCAAACTTTGATTTTGAAAAAGGAAATAAAATTAGTAACAAAAAAATGTTTAAAATGTGCGATGGTGGGATTCAAACCCATGACATTATGTTTACAAGCTCTACTCTCTTACCAATTGTGCTATACTTATTTATTCGAAATAGGAAGTTAGTTTAAAGTATATAAAGACGAGCAAACATTTTCTATTTTTTAAAATATAAATAATTTTAAATAAACTATCATATTTTTAAATAGACTTGAAAATGAATATTTATAAAACCCAAGTTGTAAATAAACCAAAGAAATTTAAAACCCAAGATGTTAGTGTAAATAAACCAAAGAAATTTACAACTCAAGATGTTAATGTAAACAAACTAAAGAAATTTAAAACCCAAAATGTAAATAAACCAAAGAATTTTATGAAATCCAATTTTAAGATTATATGACTTTTTGAAATGGGGTGGGCAAATTTGGGGCATGACAGATGTCGGCAATAGTGCTAATGAAAGAAGGATTGTTCTTTTTTAATCTGGTTGGATTCCTGGTACTCCATATTCCATTGATAATGTAGACAATGTCTGAGTATATTATAAGGGAGCATTGAGGGATATGTCGCCAATCATCCATATACCATCCAATATGGCAAGAGAGTGACTCATGTATGAGGTTTTTGTAGAACCAATTCCATAATCACCTTGCAAAACTACACGAAAAAAAGAATACTCCAAGGTTTCAGCGCTAGACCTGCAAAAGGAACAAACAGAAGCCAAATTGTATCCCCTAGCCATAAGTTTCTCATTGATGAAGATCTATTTAAGCATTAATTTCCAAACAAGCATTGCTTTTGAAAGGAGAATATCCTTGTTCCGAATGAATTTTTCCCAAGACAGTCTAGCAGAAAGGACTATTTTGAATATGTAGGCATGTTTCAGGCTCAGGGTGCCTGAAGTGACATTTAGCCAAATCAATTAATCATCATCTACATTGTTATTCAAGCAAGACTCAGAGAGTATGTTTGGAAGAAAAGGAAAAAGATTCAACCCATTAAGAGGCAAGTTCCAATGACCATCAATAATGAACTCAAAGGCTTTTCTATAAGGATTGATGCCTTGAGAAGAAAGAAACTCTAAAATAGTTTCCAAATCAAGTGGTTTCCCACACCAATTATCCAACTAGAATTTAATGTAATTAACATTTCCCCAAATCCAACTGCAATACCATATGGATGAGAAGATGTCATACTTGATGATGCCAAAGGATCTCATGGTTCTAGCTTTTATAATATCATCCCATTTCTATTCACTAACGAGCATGTCCCAGTCAAGTTTAAAATTTTTCATTTAGAGATATGAGATACCTTAATCCAATGCCTCCATTAGCATAAGGGGTTCAAAGTTTTCTCCAAACAACCATCACCATATTCCTATTGTTAACATTGCCACTCAAAATGAAATTTCTAGATGCCTTTTCAATGCCTTTAAGAAGAGAAACGTGTTAGGGGTATATAGTGATGGAGTGCATAATCATGCTTTGATTAATAGTCTTCATAAGCAAAACTAAAATAGGCATGAAGAGTAAGGCACCTTTCCATGCACTAAGCTTGAAGACAATCTTATCAGCCATGGATTGCAAGTGAGTAGCTTTTACTCAGCCATCGGTTGCAAGTAAGTACATGGCAAGGCTTCAATGGAAAAGCCTCTCATCCTAGATAGTCTATTCAGCCTACTAGTCAGGGGCGGATCTATGTGTACTGGTGAGGGGGCTCTTGCCCCCACAAAAGAACAAATAATACCTTGAAAAGTGTAATAATTTATATCTTACCTTTACATTGAAACAAAAAATAATTGCTATCATGATAAATTAAATTTTTAAGAAAATAAATATGTGGTGATAACTTTAAATGGTACACATTTTAGTTATTTATTCTTTTAAGTTTTATAACTCTATTAACATTATGTATGTATTCGAATTAAAAAACACTATATTTAAAAAAGCATTATGCTATAAAATTTTAAAATATTAATCTTTTTTAATTATCTTATATTTAAAAAGTATTATGCTATATAATTTTAAAATTTTAAAATATTTATCGAATTTTATTATCTTATAGGCCAGTGTTCTGAAATAGCGGTGCGCCATAATTGTTATTACAAAAATATATCAGTTTTTGGGGTCGATACAATGATAAATATCGTTTGATATTGTAGCTTTTTTCATTATAATTTATTATTACGGTGAAATGACCAGTAAGACCGAATTTTGCCCCCACATTCCAAAGTTTTTGGATCCGCCACTGCTACTAGTAGACAAAGATTCACTATATATGGTCGATTTTGAAGGGCTACATATATGGTCAAAGGGTAGAGACTAAGAGGTAAAGAGATTAATTAGAGCTTGTATGTTTGAAATTTTACTTGTGCAAAAGATGAAGATGTCATCTTCATAAAAGGCGTGTGAAAGAATTTTGATGTTTCTTGTTCTTTTCATTAGATGAAGGTCACCTTCTTTCACTGGCTTACATATATTCCTGTTGAGGACATCTTCAATAAGACATAAGAGATGAGGAGACAAAGGATCTTCCTGTCTAACACCCCTAGTGCAGTGAAAATAACCATTAAGAAGACCATTTATGGAAGCAAAAGAAGAAGAGATAATAACTTTGATCCTGCTGCAAAATTTGTCACATAAGCCAAATATCTTTAGGGTGTGATCTATAAACTTCCAACACAAAGTATCAAATGCCTTGGAGACATCCACTTTCATAGCAATACTACCACCATTGGCTTTGTTGTGAAGATGATTAGCTGCTTCTGATGACAAGCAAATGTGTTCCCTAATGTGTATCCCCTCTGAAATATCACAATTTCATGCAAAAGAAAAATTGTTAATGAAATATTCCACTGCATGGTTATCCAACTCAGTAGAATCACTAATGATGCTTTCCACATTCCTAAAAAAGTGATAAGATTTCTAGAGCTCTTAGTTTTGGCCATTATGTGGAAAAAGTAGTATTTATATCTTCCTAAAGGTGCCATTTTACTCTATACTTCTGGTCCCAAAAAGCCTTCACCTTTGCCATGGTTTTTCCAAGTCAATATGAGCCAATTTTTCCTGAATTTTGAGATTTTCAATGATGCCATCTTTGCTACTTTGGTTTTAGATATTTTGGGGATTATCATTGGAATTCTTTACCATGTAGTGGATGTCTCCAAATATAGTAGTATTCTAAGCCCTAAAATTAGTTATAAGAATTTGGAGTTTTCGAGTAAGAATAAACATAGGGCAACCAAAAATCCTAGTGCCCAAAATGCTTTTAATGAAAGCATGACAGTTCACAAAGAGGGTTCGCGTGTTCAGGAATTGGAACTGATGCATAAAATTATAAGGTGTGAAATAAGCCTCAAACATGATAGGAACATGGTATGATCTAATTCCAAGTAGAGTAGTAACATGTACTGAGAGACTACCAGTAAGCCAATTTTGAGTGCATAAAGCTCTGTCAAGCTTTCTTTCACACATCCCTGCCCAGATATGCCATTGTTCCAGGTGAATAAAGATATTTGAGTTGGGAGGTCAACAAGACTATTATGAGCAAACTAATCTTGGAAATATTGAAAGTGAGATCTAATTAAAGTGCCTCTACCCATGTGCTCGTGAGCACTGAGGATGGCATTGAAATGTCCCATAAAGCTTCAAGGGATATTGTGAGTGGATTGAAGTTTGTGAGATCCAATCAAAGGTTTCTCCTATGAATAAGGCAGCTAGAGGCATATATTGCTGCAATTCCAGTATGAGTGTTATTTTTATCAATTATCAAAGAGACATATTGATCAATAACAGAGGTGATTTGAGGATTAATGTAATTTTTCCAAAGACACCAAAGAGTTGGTAAGTTGTTGTTCATAACATTTACAGCAAAAATCATCAGACTATGTCGTTATTACTTTCTTCAATACTATCCTCCAAAATTGGCTCACTATTAGTTTCCATTGAAGTATGTTTGTTTCCATCACCAGGGCTTACTTTTTTCTGTCCTCTGGCTTTAGAGGATCAAAAATAGGCTCAGGTAAGGCATGTTTGTTTACACCACTAGTTTCCCTTACATTCTTTTGAATATTATGACCTTCACTGACCTTAACACATATGTATTTTCCTTTATTAGAAATAGGGACATAAATAGGTTTCTTCATATTTATTGGTTTTATTCTTGTGATTATTCCTATCTAGTCCACTTCTTCTTTTGCAATTGGCATCTGAATGACCAATATTGTTGTAGTAGTTGCAGAAATTTGATATCTTTTTGTGTTCTAATTCAACAAAAAAAGACAAATTCTATTCTCTAAACTAGTATTTTATGTCGCTCCTTGGTCAAGTCTATATCCACCAATACTCCCACAAAGTTCCCAAAAGCTCTTTCAAACAAAGGTTTGTTAGAGGTAAAGTCAATACATATAGGGATGTCAAGGTTGCTAGTTATTTAAAAGATGATTTTAGGTCTCCAAACTCTTGATAGAGGCCATGGATCCTCACTCAAACTTGAGATGGTGTTTTGTGCAAAGGGAACAAAATCCCTTGTCCATGGAAACAACTTAAGGACCCCAAGATTTAGGTTCCAAGAGTTCAAACTTCTAATCCTTCAAACATATTCTAGAAAAGCAAACAAAAACTTATAAAAGAAATTTCCCAATGAGGTTATACTCCATTTCCCAATTTATATGTTTGTTCGTAAGTCCTTATATCTTGCATCACTTATCTATATCTCTTGAAATTTGGTTGTATGTTCATGTGATAAAAATTGATGTTTGATGCAATCCCATGAATGTTCACTTCTAAAAATTTTGTTGATTAACCTATGAGTGTTTTTCAATCCTATGAGTGTTAATCAATTTTATTTCATCATCATATGTTTTTCATGACATAAATTTTGTACATTTGAAGTATATTTGATGCTATTAATAGTTGAGCATGGTATTTATCATTATTCCTTGCATAATTTATGTAAGTGTGTTTTCTGTCTATTTTAACATGAATTAAATTGAGTATGTTAGTCCAAGTGCAATTCTCGATGAAGTCATGTCACACTTTATGTTAGCATCTTTGGTTTTGGTTTTAGTGATGATGTATTTTTCACCAAGCTAGGCACATGCATGTGTAGCATCGAGAGCACCAATGTGAAGAATTGCATAAACATGACGTTTTTGAAGTGACTCAAGAGTTTGTTATTGCATTGCATTCATCTTATTTCATGCATTTGTATTTCATCTTAGAATTCACTTAGAACATGTTTGGAAAAGGTATCATGCATAAAAAATCAGTTTCATGGCATTAAAAATCAGTTTCATGCATTAAAAATCAACTTTTGCTCAAAACACAGGTATATGTGTCGACAAAAACGTTGAATGAGTCGACACATGTACTTCATTTTTAAAGCCTGTAGCTTCTGTTTCTTTTATGTGTCAACACATATGATTTATGTGTCAATACATGTACTGCATTTTTAAAGCCTGTAACTTATGTTTCTTCTATGTGTCAACACATACGATTTATGTGTCGACACATGTACTGCATTTTTAAAGCTTGTAGCTTATGTTTCTATGTGTCAGAACATGACCTTACACAGGTCGACGTATGTATTAATATGTGTCGACACACGTTGTAACTTTTCTGAAAAATTGCATTCTTTTTCAATTTCTAAGGTTCCTTTTTGCCTCCAACTTGCACACTTATAAATTCCATACATGCATCATTTTCAATTTGATTAAACTATAAACATATACAAATATTGCTCTTTATCTTCAACCTTCCATCTATGCATACACACAAGCAAACTACACATAATCATTTTTTACTTGGGTGCCATATAGACTAGGTTGATAACGTCGAATTTAGTTTAGTGTAACCCGTGTATTAGGGTGAGAATCTTTGGGGGTTTCATCGAAAAAATTATGAGGGTTTTTCCTCCAAGATTAAGGTGTTGATTTGGGGGTTTCGACAAGAGTTGCATATTTTGGATTCTATCGAGTGAAAGCTTTGAAGAAAGGAAGGTTCTTGCAAAGGAGTAGCGTGAGACGGTGAATCAATTGGTAATCTTGGGTGACAATAATTTGCAATTTGGATTCGACCGAGTGAAAGATTTAAAGAACAGTGGTTTCTTGAAAAGGAGTAGCGTGAGAAGGTGAATCAATTGGTATTGTTGGGTGACTTGATCAAACTCAAATCAAGGGAAGATAAGTGCTAGGATCAACATCAAACATATAGTTTATAGGGTTGCTTGGTGAACTTCCAAAAAAAATCCTTGTGTCCTCTCTCTCATTTACTTTTCATAAGAAAATTGTTAAATACATTGATTGAGTAATGAATTCGTAGAGATTTTTCCTTGATTGTCCAAAGCTAAATTAGTTTGTTGATTGCCTTACAATCTAATTGATTGTAAGATGTTTTTGATATCAACAAACTTGAAAGAAAAATTTGAAAAAATCAATCACACGCCAAGTGTTCAATAATTTGTCACTTTACGTTTTCCCACTAATTTCATTAGAAATAGGTTACCTTAGTAAGCCTATTGAAACGCTTGATTAATTGTGGATATCAACTGCTTATCATTGTTATTCATTCCTTACAATTATGCACGTATTCGAGTTTCTAATAATCGGTTCGGTTTAGACGAATTATTTGATCTAGGCTAAATCTTCTGCTTGTCATAGTTTTTGCGCTTTTCAAAAACAACTTTTAATATGTCATTTTAACTTGGGGATCTATTCATCCCATCTAGATAAGTTGTCATCGTCTAACACTTAGACCCATCATGATTTTGATGATGACAACTCATGACTATGTAACCTGACTACAATGACAACTCATAGAGATGCAACTTGACTTTAATCATAAAGACAACCAAGTTTTAAAAGTACTTCAAGAGGTCAAAGATGCACCAAATAGTTTGATCAAGCTATTCCTCAAAATAAATTTGAAGAGTTAGGGTTTATTGATCATTGTGATATTCTCTAATGATGGCGCCTGGCTTGAAGATATCTCAAGCCTCGTCTCCAAGAAGATTCAAGTAAAGTGCTTATATGATTGGTGTATTCGAAAAAAAGACTTAAAGCTTCAAAGTGTGAAAAAGAGGAAGTGTGAAAGTTTGCTTGATGGTGTCTCAGTGATCAGTGTTTTATAAAAATACAAGGGTTTTTTGATAAAGTAATATGGCTAAATCACACATTCACTAAAACTCTTTTTAAATCATCTATTTCTTAAAGTAAATAATCTAAAAATATTTTGGAGCCTAACCAAACAAATTGGAAATTGTTAGAATGATTAGGACATGTTTTTTGAATTGTCCAACCGATTGGACCATATAACAAATTAATTGGATAAAAGAGAAATGAGTCCATAATCAATTGTGAAAGTATCTTAATGCAGGATGATAGATCTTTATCAAATGTTTCCAAAACGGTAAAAATTTATTGATTATTTAGGTCATCCAATCAATTGGAATAAGGACCTAATCGATTGAATAATTAATTTTTCCCATGAATAGTTTCCTTTTTTTAATGAACCTTTGACTTATAATTAGAGGTATCTCCCTTCATTTTTCCACATCCAAAAACATGATATTTTTCCCCTTCCTCACTCTCTCTAAAATATTTTTCTCTTTCTCTCACATAAATTTAGCCATAGTGCTTTGAGAAAGGTTCTTGTGTATAAGTGAGGAAATTGTTCTGGAAAGGGTAATATTATAAATTCACCAAGATTTATTTTTCCTATAGAGTGAATCTTTATTCCTTAGGAAGTGTTTGTTTGGTTTCAAAGCTAAACATGTTAAAAGCTTTGATTAGGGGATTAAGTATGAAGTCTCTATTTGGCTCGTGAGTTGAGCCACTTAAGGAAAATCTCTTTTTGGGGTTTTAAAGATAACCAATGAAAAATATTCCCATCGGTTCTTGATCTCAGTGTGGTATTAAAGCTCAAATTGGTTTGAATCAACCTGGTATCAAATATCAGTTCGGTGCATGGTCAACCCGTGTAAAACCTCGTATCGATTAGGAGGATAGTCAGTTCAAAACTCCACATTGGTTCGAGATAAGTCCGAATAAAATATTGGTTTAGCTTGGGGATTAACCACTTGAAGATTTGTTCATGTTTTAAAGGAGGACTAAGTGGTTCATTCCACTGTTCGCTATTTGGTTGGAAGTTAACCTAAAATTTTATTTTTCCTTGTATAAATGGGTTCCTGAGCTTAACTTTCTAAAATCTCATAAGTACTATTGGATACTCTCAAGATTAATTCTTAGAAAGAAGAGTAAGTCACTTCATTTAGACTAAGTCTCTATAACTCTTCAGTATCATATCTTTTTCCTTATCTCTTTAATTTCTACATATTTTCTTTATATTGTTTTTCCGCTTCTATATTCAAATGTTTTTCTTAAAAATGTTTTTGAAATCTGATTCAGAAGACAATTTTGATTTAAATTGTATTTTTAAAGCCCCTACAATTTACCCTCTATTGTGTATGAAGTCACATGATCAACAATCACGTCATTGCTACTTTACAATATGGCCAAGTAAACGAAGTGGACACCTAAAGCATGGAACAAGAGAATTGACGACTTCCTATTAAAGTTAGGACTTAGCAAATGCACATCAGAGCATGAAGTGTATGTGAAAGGCTTAAGTGAGCAAGATTAAATAATTATATGCCCATATATGGATTTTTTTTATAACAGAGTCGAATGAAATTGAAGTGACAAAGCTCAAGACCAGCGTAATGAATGAATTTGAGATGCCATACCTATGAGACTTGATTTATTTTCTTACACCATAAGAAATATGCAAAAATTATCTTGAAGAAAATTAAGTCAAGTTGTTGTAATCCTGCAATTACTCCTATGAAAACATGATACAAATTGAATAAGGGTTCAAATGATGAATGGATAGACAAAACCTTGTACAAGCACATCATTGTTTCATTAAGGTGCATGTGCAACACTAGACTTAAAATATTTGCAATAATGTGGGCTTGGTAAGTAGGTAGAATCGAGCACTACAGCGAAAACGCCTTTTCCTTTGGTTGAAAAAGAAGTTTTACCTTAGTTTCTAACTTTATACTTCAATTCTTAAGTTAATTTTAGTGTTTTTCTATAAATAAGTTTCAATTTATTTATTTATTTATTGGAATAAAGTGCATTTTTTATTTTTGTTTGTTGTGCTGATTATAATTTGGGCTATGAATATCAAACTGACAATTTATTTTAGTGTTTTTGAGAATATAAGAAGGTGAAAAATAAGCTTAACTTATTGGAACATATTGAGAAAAAAATCTGATTTTTTATATAAGAAGAGTAGATGAGATTTACGAAAACTAATAAAAAAATTATTTGAAAAAATCTTGTAAGTAACCGTTTGGAGAAAAATATAATTTTTAATAGAATAGGGTTTAATATACTTCACCCCCTGCCAATATAACGAGTTTTGGTTTACGCCCCCTGAATTTTTTTTTTATTAAATGCCCCTTATAAAATCCAAAACCTGGATTTACCAAACCCTTTTACCACATTTGCTGACTGGACTTTGACTTGCTGGATGATGTGGCAAAAGGGTTGAATAATTGTCCAAAACAAACCTGGATCATGACCACCCTTCCAAACACCGTGTCATAACTCTCCTCAACTCCCTCAAACAAGCTTCCAAAAATCTCCTAACCAAAACCAACCCTTTCACTTTCCTCTTCAAACCCTACTCCAAACCCGCCATTGAAGCTCTCCTAGAACTCGAATCAAAAGCCACCATTCAACTGCAAATTGGTAAGCACCATTAGAGTTCCATTATTAAGTCCAACAAGAACATTAAAGAATCATTTAAGTTCATTTAAACATAAGGTATGCCCAAAAAGAAGATGTTCCCAGTCTGCACCTTTGTAGTTAATGTTGGATATGATATCCCTATAAAGAAGCCAAAAAGTATTCCAGCAAAAGTTGTCAGAACAAGCCTCATACTTTCATTTGGTTTTCTATTGGTAGAACTGCAGCAAACAAGACACAAACTGCATTTAAACACAGGTACCAAATATTAATTGGCACATACAAAATTTCTAAAATAATAAACAAAAAAAAGTTAGTTGTATCGTAAATATTAGACCTGCGAGTACTGGTCCCCATTATGTCCACACTTTTCTGATTGTGTGATCATAAACTATACATAGGAGCTATTCTTCACTATTTGCAAGTGGGGTGTATCCTCCATACAAGATGCAAAAGATGGTTGTTATAATAAAACAAGCCCTATGGAAAATACAAAGAACTAAACATGTTTAAATGGAACCAGAAAATGGTTTTATATAACAAAAGGGGAAAATACACCATAGTAAGCAAAAACTATTAGAATTTTGAATACATTGCTCCAGCTTTGTGTTTGTAGACTGTTTGGCTCCTTTCCTACATTGGTCGTGGTTTCTTTCCTATGGGCTATGATTTTCTCTGTAACTCTAACTGCCATTGTTCAGGTTGTATTATTTTCCAATTGCGTACAATTTCAAGCTACATTTAGTATTTCAATATTTTTGGTTTTCCTTAATATTCTAAGTTTCCAATGAAGTTTTTTAGTTGATTTATAGATGCTTGGGTCTCAGTAAGAATGCTTGTTGTCAGGATACATCTGCTTTCTAACAATGTCTCTTCATCCCTGGCCATTCAATATACTGAACATTTTTTCAGGTGAACCATCCTATTCATCTTATTTTGTTGATTCTCCAAAAGTTATTAAAAGTTTAGGATGTCTCATTTCCTTTGCTGTCCTTTCTAATGTCTCTTCAGCCACATATATACATTGAATTTTCTTTGCCATGCAACATTCTGAATTACTCTTCACGCCCAGCCTAGTCATTTTTATGTATTTTTTACGTAGTTATTCAGTGATTAGTATGGCACATTTGCTCTGTTGTCAATACAACGTGTCTATTCATGATGAAGAAAACAAACTATTTTTAGATTCTTTTTTTAGTGTGTTAATCTATGACATGCAGAAAGCTTATTAAGCTTCAACTTAAAGGGATGCATTAGAATATTAGAAATGTTAGTGTTTCCCTAGTCATATTTGTTTAGTAATCTTATTCGGTTGTCGGTGTGTTGATTGTTCTTCAATAGTATTTGACTTACATTGGTAGTATAAATTAGTCGTCTTAGCAGTCTGCATCTAAACCACACATCATATCGATGTAGTATCAATTAATAAGCTAAATGCTTCCTCCTTTATCCATCTAAGAGTGTGTTTGAAAATACAGTGCATTCCTTTCACTAGGCAGCAGAACTGAAGCTTCAATAAGTAGCTTTTAGAGTCACCATGATTTCACATTTGACAGCAGCATTTTAGCAAAAAGCTCCAAAGCTTCATAGACCCGACCGTGAGACCCATAAGCGATGGTTGAATTTGAGGTGGTGCGGTGGCTGACTTTGGAAATGGTACATCAACTTTGTAAGTGAGAAGAAAATGATGAAATGCTGAATAACACATGGCTGTATCATAAATGCTTGGCTTCATGCTTGCTCTGGTTTGTTAATGGCCGGACAATGGAGAAAGAAGAAGGAAATGTTTTTCAACCAGGAAAATATAAATATAAAGAGTTTGATGTTTTTTTAATTAATTAAATAGTTATTTTATTGCCACCTAAGTCAATGGGTTTATATGGCATTGCCTAGTCAGCAAGTGTAGTAAGAAGGAGTGGTAAATCCATGTTTTGGGTTTTATAAGGGGCGTTTGGTAAAAAAAAAATCTTCAAGGGGCCCAAACCGAATCTCGCTATATTGGCAGGGGGTGAAGTATATTAAACCCAATAGAATATTATGTGTGATTTATGTAGCTCTCATCATTTAGTAGGATAAAGTTTGGTTCTTGTATTTTTTTCAAATATAGGAGAGATAAACTTTCTAAAAATAAAATATTAACCCATAATTGTTTCTACGGGTAAAGAAAGAATATTCACATGTATGATGAAGCATGTTACTTAGGTTAGTTCAAACGCAAGCCAGCTGGGTCAAAAGATATTCCACATCTCCCGATTTAATATTCCCATAAAGTATAGCAATGAAGACAACATTTTAAGTTTATTATATGCCATGATTCACGTTTATTGTCAAATCTGCATCTAGTAGCCATTAATCATTTTGGTTTTGGACACACCAACAAGAATTACATTATGATTGAACATTATACCTAAATGAACTTTTTGACTTAGGCAAATTTGTAGCAACAACTGAAACATTTGCTTGGTCTAGTAAAATGATAATGAGCATAATTAGAAATAAAGGTTGGTAGAGGGATTTACAAGCATTTTTAGGTACCACACCTTTATTAAGGAAATGGGAGTGATACATTTAACTGTGTAAGAAAAGATACTGCATCCGTCACCTTATATATCTGATGAGATGCTGCTGATAGTGATTGGATTTGGTTCTATCCTTTGGATGTAATGGACCAGGAATGTAATCAATATCAATATATGGTCCATGGGGAATGGTTGTTTGGAAATAAAATTTATCCTCAAATGCTTATATTTTCGTTTGTGTGGATTTTTTAAATATTATTATCCTATATGTTCAAAAACTATCCCAACTACCCTAAAGTAAAATATTATTTCTAAGAATGTAATGTAATGTTGGTAAAAAAAAAAAAGTAATGTAATGTATTTTGAATTCACAATAAATATGAATTAATTACTATTTAACGATATTAATGATGGTGAATTCTTATCTCCCCCACTCAAAAATCAAAAAGTTGGGTAAGGTTACCTCCTTTGTAAAATACTTTGAAAACAACAAATATTTATAGTATTTTAATAAATAATTAAATGTGTTAAATTAGATGGAATCATGTGATTGGTTTGAGGTATACTACCCAACTTTTTGTGATGGGTAGAGAAGTTGTCCCCTAACTTGATTATATAATTTTGTATAAATTTCATAGCCATAAATCACCATTATTCTTTTCATTAACATTAAACATAACTCTTAATTTATAATTACTCCAAAAAAAAAATGTTATTTCTCTTTTAATCATATCAGCTATACCATTATTTTATGAGTAATCTCATATAGAGAGAAGACAGAGATGTCATTCTCCTAAATGAAAAATTTTAATAGCATAATGAGTTTGTTAACTTTACCTATTTTAACTAAAATGTTCATTAGAGATAAGACAGAGACGTCATGCAACCAAATAACTTTACCTATTTACCATTTTTATTAATTAATTTTCATGATTTATTAATTTGATGTGATCTGTATTACTTTGATAAAAAATATATCATTATGTACTATAAATGTATTTAAATAAATTATATAATAATTAAGGACCCGTTTAATGCGCAGGATATGATAGAGACATGATAGAATAGCAAGCAGGATAAGGATAGATAAGACTTATCCTATCGGTTCACAAAGGATACTAAATAATATATATATATATATATATATATATATATATATATATATATATATATATATATATATATATATATATATATATATATATATATATATATATGAGGAGGGATATATTTACTCCAAGAGTAAGTTATTATAACTTACTCCATATCTTGACCATTGATTTTTTTCAATTTAGTGGTTAAAAATAATAATGAGTAGTTTTCTCTCTCCACATTTAATAACTTATTATTTTTAACCATTGGATTGAAAAATAATTGATGGTCAAGATGTGGAGTAAGTTATAATAACTTACTCTTGGAGTAAATATATCCCTCCTCATATATATATATATATATATATATATATATATATATATATATATATATATATATATATATATATATATATATATATATATATATATATATATATACCCTTGTAAAATAACTATATTTTTTCTAAATTATTTTGTAAAATATTTTAAAATTTATAAATTAGTAAAAATTAATATTTTTTTATAATTAAAAAAAATTCATTGACATTTGATACTATTGAGTAAATAATTTCAAATATATATATTAGATAAACAAAATAAAAGTATATATATATATATATATATATATATATATATATATATATATATATATATATATATATATATATATATATATATATATATATATATATATATATATATATATATATATATATATATATATATGACAAAATTACTCTTGCAAGAACATATATTTTATTTTATAAATAATAAAATTAGTATTCATATATTTAAAATTTTAATAATTATTTTATTTTTAAAAATTCTAATTTTTTATATTTTATTAAGTTAAAAAATTATCCTTATGAAATTCATACATTTTTTTAAAAAAAATATTTATTAATATTTTCAATTAAATATCAAATTAATTTTTATTTGTATTTTGTCATATTTAATTTTTTTATTTTAAATTATATTTTATATGGGTAAATTAGTAGATCATTTTGTTATCATATCCTGCCGGATTCTAACCTATCTCATATTCAGGAAAACAATTTGAACTAGTGATGCAGGATAGGATAAGTTTCAGGATTAACTTATCATATCCTATTGTGTCAGCAAACACTGGATTGAGATAGGATACGATACAGTTATTCTATCTTGTCTCTTATCCTGCGCACCAAACGGGCCCTAAATGTATTTCATTGTACTTTCTCAATTAAAATGAGTTTTTCACATATTTATCAAAATAAATTTTAATAAAATTAAAAATTTATTTATCTCACAGATCACTATCAATACAATATTTATTTTATTTTAATTAACACAATAATATTAAAATTTATTTATCTCACAGATCACTATCAACACAATATCTATTTTATTTTATTCATCCATATTATATCATCATTTGATAACTCACTATTTTCACGGATCATTATCAACATAACATATTTTTTATTTATTTTAACCAACCAAATATTTATAAATATCTATATTTATTAGTGATATCAACCGATAGTTATTAGCCATATTGGATTTATCATGTTGATGATTTGCTACATTTTTTTTAATATTTGTTGTTATTAGTTATTTTATAATAACAGTTATATATTGACAACAATCAAACCTTATCAAATGATCTAAGATATGAATGAACTTAGCCGGTTGACCTATCTTAAACCTTTTTTGTGGATCATTATTTTAACTTAAAACCTAATTTTCATACTACTAATATCTTATTAGTAATTTTTTAAAATAGTTAATTTCCATTTTATATATGCAATTTGGTAAATCTTCTTTACTTCACATTTTTTCGTATCGTTAAAAAAATACTACATCACAAATAATGCACTCGGGCGACAGCACGGGTCTCTGACTAGTTTGAAAATAAAATTTAGCCTCAAATGTGTAAGTTCTAAAATTTTAATATTTATATAACAAAATTCATCATCAATATACATGATCAATAACGAACCGTTGATTTTGAATTTCAAAAAACTACACAATGAATTTAAATAAAATTTCTTCAAGTGATGTATGTCTCCTGAGTAATGAAGATGAATATTAGCTATGGTATATGAGAATAGCTCACATCCACATGAGTCACTGGAATAAGTTGGTCCGCAAAGATCTCGTGAACGACCTGCCAAATTTAGATTTTGAAAAGAACAAATTATGCGATGTGTGCCAAAAAAGGAAGCAAGTAAGGATCTCCTTTAAATCTAAAAATATTGTTTCTACTGACTGGCCCTTACAGCTGCATCACATGGACCTTTTTAGCTCATTCAAAACTGTAAGTCTAGGTGGAAACGTCTACACTCTTGTAATCGTGGATGACTACTCTCGTTATACCTAGACATTATTCTTATCTCAGAAAAGAGACACTTTTGCAGCCTTTAAAAAACTAGTCAAGGTTACCCAGAAGGAAAAAGGGGGTCAGCATTGCATCCATCAGAAGTGCCCATGGTGGAGAATTCTAAAATGAGGAATTTGAAAATTTCGGTGATGAGAATGGTCTTTGACACACTTTTTTTATTCCATAAACTCCGTAACAGAATGGGTAGTAGAGAGAAAAAATAGATCTCTAGTAGAGCTTGCGAAGACAATGAGACTAATCTTCCCAAATATCTATGGGCTGATGCAGTAAGCATCACTTGCTATAATGCTTGCTATCTTATGAATCGTGTATTAATATGACCAATTCTAAACCAGACTCCTTATGAACTATACAGAGAAAGAAATCCTAATATCTCTCACTTACATGCCTTTGGATGCAAATGCTTTATCCTTAACAATAGAAAGATAACCTCAGAAAATTTGACGCAAAAACTGATGAAGGCATATTCATAGAATATTTCACTTCTAGCAAAGCTTTTAGAGTTTTTAACAAAAGAAATCTGACAACCAGAGAAGCAGTTTTGTTACCTTTGATGAATCTAACCCAAAACCAGTTGAAGTTATTGATTGTGCATGTATATTGGAAAAGAAAGGTCTATAGGAAAATGATCAAGAAACAGACCAAGGCCAAAATGAAAATCAAGATGAAGAACTGACTCAGGATCAAATCACATATGCTCCACCATAGCACCCTGATATTTGGAAAGAATATAGACCAACTAGAGACCATCTTATCTAGATCGTTAATAGAGATATATCTAAGGGAGACACTACACAATGATCTCTTAATAAGGTATGTAAATTTATGGCTTTTGTTTCGCAAATTGAACAAACATGAATCGACGAAGCCATCATCACTGAACATTGGTCTCTTGCCATGCAAGAAGAATTAAATCAAAATGAAGAAAACAACATTTGGAATGTCATTTCCAAAGCTTCAATTAATATAGTGATTGGTACCCGGTGGGTCTTTCGCAACAAGCTGGACAATGATGGAAATATTTTAAGAAATAAAGCCAGACTCGTTGCGAAAGGATACAATCAACAGGAAGGAATAGATTTCGATAAAACCTATGCTCCTGTAGCTATATTGGAGGCTATAAGGTTGTTATTAGCCTTCTCTTGCATCATGAATTTCAACATTAATATAACCAAACTCTTTTGCCTTGGGTTGGTTTGTCTTCTTAATTGCTTTTACTTTCATAATTGATGTTTGTGCCATTGTCTTGGATATTTGTCTTCCATTATCTATCAAGCCTTCTCAAGGATTTGTTAAGCTTTCTTCTATCAAGTGATATGGCATCTGATAGTATTTCTTTATGATCTTCATCCTCTCCAGTGTTGGATAAAAAGGCAATGCTCTTGTTCTTCTTTTCATATTTATCACTTATGGCAATCTCAAGTGTTTTCAAGGAACCAATGAGTTCATCAACTTTCATGATGCTTAAGTCTTGGGCTTATTTAATAGTTGTGACCTTCATTTCAAACTTCCTAGGAAGATATCTTTGGATTTTTCTAACTAGCTTTTCTTTAAGACATCTTCTCTCCTAAATCAAATGAGGTGTTGGTAATATCACGAAGTCCGATGTTAAAATTAGAGATGGATTCATCTTATTTCATTGTCAAAATCTCAAATTGTATTGTGAGAAACTACAGTCTTGACATGCATACTTTATGCCTTCATGAGAGGTCTAGATAATCTCCCAAGCCTATTTAACTTCAGTATTTAAGTCTTGATTAGTCTGAACATATTTTTGTCAACACCATTGAATATATCATTAAAGGCTTTGTCTTTTGCAAGAGCTTTATCATTTTCATCTTTGGACCAATCAGTGTCTGGCTTCAAACTTGTCGTACCATCTTGAAAACTAATCACATGATGTTTCCAACCTTTAATCACAACCTTCCAAATTTTTCTGTTTATGAATTTAAGAAAAGCAACCATCTTGGCTTTCCAATTTTCACAATTGGTACCATCTAAAACATGCAATCTATTGACAAACCCTCCATCCTTGGTGTTGTCCATTTTAACGTAATATATTCCCTAAAGCTTAGCCAAACAAAACAGGGTGCTTTCTCCGATGCCAATTGAAATTATGTTCCTCAAGGGACAGATGTTGGACCAGATGTCTGAGATAACTTGTCCAACCAGATTTAACATAATATGACAACAACATTAATTCAAGGTAAAAACAGTAAAGAACACAACAGACTTGGTAATCCAATCCAATTATGGATGGCAACGGGTCGGGTCGGGTTTCACACTACCCAAACCCACACCCGAAATCGGCACCCGAACCCAAACCCAAATACTATTCGGGTGGCAAAACAACACCTACGTCCACACCCGCTGGGTTTCAGGTTTTTTCACCCAAACCCAAACCCGTAACAAAATACACAAATATATTTTTCCTACAATTTTCCTACAACTTTCCACAATATATATATAAAACATAATATATATATATATATATATATATTTATATATAAGCGGGTGTGATTTTGGGTTTCGGGTGCGGGTTTTACACTACCCAAACCCGAACCCGAAATATCGGGTGGCACCCGAACCCAAACCCTGTCAACTCGGGTTTTCACCCGTTGACTCGGGTTCGGATGCGGGTGGGCCCCGCGGGTTTGGGTTTGTTTGCCATCCCTAAATCCAATACAAACCACGCCTACATCTGGGGAATCTAACCCAAGAAAATAAATTCACTCTTTTATTTATAGATTTAATATTAAGTATCTTAAATGAACAAACCCATTGCTTATTGCCCCTCCTCTTAATTCTATCCTAGTGCCTTTCTATTTAGAACTCTCCCTAAATATAAGACCCCCTTCACACTTTCTCTGAATCATTAATTCCAAGTGATCAACATCAATAAACACAGTGATGAATGTCAAATTACA
Organism: Vicia villosa; assembly: GCF_029867415.1. Classification (NCBI taxonomy): domain Eukaryota; kingdom Viridiplantae; phylum Streptophyta; class Magnoliopsida; order Fabales; family Fabaceae; genus Vicia; species Vicia villosa. Next base: position 130,088,337 of record NC_081185.1, read on the forward strand.
ACTCAACTAAACAAACCAACTACTATGCCTTATAAATTAAGCAATAGTATGGTGTACAATTAACACAAAACAAAGACTCAGCCTAAAATACAAATTATCACTCAAGTCTCTTGGTCATCAAGGCATGGAACGAGTTTCTATATATAGCAATCAATAGTTGGGCTTTTCTCCTTGGATTTAGGCAGTGATCACGTTCAGATATGGTGGAGATTTAGTTAAAAAAAATTTCTCCAAAGCAACTCAACTAAAATATTTTAATTTGAATTCAAATTTAAATTTCCATGATTTAAATTTAATTGGATTAAATAATCAAACAAATAAAATTGCTAAAAGATAGCAACAATCCTTGTTGCACACAACAACAAAAGAACACACTCCAATTAATAGAAAACACGCACACACAACAACGATCTTGTACTATTGACAAGGGACAAATGTTGCACACATGTTGGAACATATGTTCCCACATGTATCCTTCGTCACAAAAACAGCTTGAACAAACACGCTCATATGCTCTATTAGTGAGTTTGATTCGCTTTGGATCAAAGATTATGAGAAAAGCCAAACAACCTCAATGTTTGAAGATAAGACAAGTTTAGTTGTATTTTCTTCACAGTTTCATAAGGAGATAAATTATTATTAGATTTGAGAATTTTAATCAGCACATATCAAATAGTTAATAATATTTCCCCCAACAATGAGAAACAACTTTAGAATTTAACATAATAACAATAATCAAGTCAATTAAGGTTCTATTCATTCTTTCATATTTACCATTCATTTCAAGGGAATATGGTGCAGTAGTTTCATGTATAAATTCATGCAGTTTATATAATTCATTAAAAAAGTTTGATTCACACTTTTTGTCGCCATCACTACGAAACTTCGTAATTTTTCTACTAAGTTGATTTTTTATTTCTATGATAAATATCTTAAAAAGGTCGTGAGAAACACTTTTATATTGTAATATTCAATGTCATACTATTTGTTGTTTTGGTAAGACCTAGTGGTTTTTATAATTATTCAATGTCGTATTCAACTCCTCATGCACCCATGAATTGCTTGATGATGAAACTCCGAGTTTATGTGTTGTTGTTGTTGTTGTTGATGATGATGATGAAAATGAGAAAACTCATTAATGAAACTCCATAATCTACATGTTGTTGTGATGATGATGTTGAAGAAAAAGACAGAGTTGTTGTGATAATGATGAAAATGATGGAGTTGTTGTGATAATGATGAAAATAAGTAGTTGTTAACAGAGAGTAATTTATTTGTTATTAATGATGATGAAACTCCAAGTTTATATGTTATTGTGTTGTTGTGACGGTGATGAAAATTTTAGAGTTGTTGTGATGATGATGAAAATGAGTAGTTGTTAACAAAGAATGGTTTATGTGTTGTTGATGATGAAACTCCAAGTTTATGTGTTGTTGTGATGATAATGAAAATGATGGAGTTGTTGTTGTTTTTAAAAAAAAAATGATAAATTAAGAAAAAAAATGACAACTTGACAATCCACGTCATTAAAAAAGAAAAAAAAAAGGTTTGTCATGTTATTGATTATGATGACTGGATATAATAGGGGAAAGGGCTAAAATAAGAGAATCTTCATAAGACAGAGAGAATCCAAACTTTTTTTTAGGCGTTTTTTTCAAAAGTCACCCAAATGGTTAGGGGAAAATAACTATTAACCCTAATTTTAATTGTGTAACTCTAAATAATTCACACTGAATCTCACAAATTTATCTTCAACATTGATATTTTATTCATATTTTGTTATGAAATTAACTAAAACAATAGATAGATCAAAGAGAGATAGAGAAGAAAGAGAGCAATATTATCTTATCTTATTTCAAATGTACTTTACATTGTAATATGAGTCTCTATTTATAGGACTCAAGGGAGATAGAAAATCACACATATTAAACACATATTAAGTATGGAATATGAAGATGAAGAACTAGGAGATGGATGGACATCCACTAACATAAATATTCATAACACTCCCCCTTGGATGTCCATTGAGGATATGCCTCGTTAAAACCTTACTAGAAAAAACCCAGTGGGAAAAATTCTAGTGAAGGAAAAAGAGTACAATATCCTTTGAATGTGAATTGCCTCGTTAAAAACCTTACCAGGAAAACCCAATGGGACAAAACCATGGTGAAGGAAAAAAGAGTGCAAAACATATGTATTTCTCCCCCTCATGCAGACATTTACATGTGAGACGATATTCTTTGTAGTCGTTGCTTAAAATGTCTTCTTCGAAGTGACTTCATGTAGTGGTAATAGTTATGCAGGATTTTATGAAGTTGTTGCCATGATTTGTTTCGTAGATCTCCATGAAATGGTTGTACCATCACATGTAAATAAATAACCTCTTTTTGATCTACCATTGTGAGAATCTGACAAGTAACCTACATCTCTAAGATAATGAAGTATATGGTTGACCGCTTTCCAATTTCTTCGTGTAGATGAATAATTCTATCTTACTTATAGATTGACCGCAAATGATATATCATGATGTGTGTATTTAGCAAGGTGCATTAGTACTCCAATTTCACTAAGATATGGTACTTCAGGACCAAGCAATTTTTATCATTTTCTCGAGGCCTAAAAAGATCTTTCTCCATATCTAATGATCTAACAACCACATTGGAGTAGGCAACATGTGATATTTGTTCATATAGAATCATTTCAACACTTTTCTATATAGCCTTCTTGATGTACAAATATTCTTTTGTCCACATGCTCAATTTGCAAACCTAGACATATTTTGTCTTTTCTAGGTCCTTCATCTCAAACTCTTTATTTAAGCAATTTATAGCTTTTGGAAGCTCTTCAGGAGTTCCAATAATACTTATGTCATCCACATAGATAACTATTATTGCAAATACTTTTCCACATCATTTTATGAAAATAAAAGGACAAATTGATCATACCACATGCGTCTAGATTGTTTCAATCCATAGAGAAACTTGTTCAATTTGATGGAGTGGTTTTCTCGAGATCCAAAATTACGTGCCTTTGGTATATTGAACCCTTCAGGGAGTTTCACGTAAATGTCACTATTAAGTGAACCATATAAATAAGATGTCATAACATTCACCATGTTCAAATTAAGCCCTTCATGTGCTACAAGGCTAATTAAATATAAAAAAAATCGATTGAATCCACTACAGGTGGATATGTTTTATCAAAATCAATCTTAGGTATTTGTGAAAATCATTGAGCAATAAATCAAACTTTATATTATTCTTATGTTTCTTTTTCATAAAAATCATTTATATCCAATTGGTTTCACACCTTGAGGTGTTCGGACTACAGGTCCAAAAGTGAGTCACTTGTAAAGTGAGTTTAATTCTTCTGTAATTGAATATATTCATTTGGCCAATTCTCACTTAGTCTACAATCTTTAATAGACTTTGACTCATGATCCTCGTTATCATTGATCACTTTTAGCGCTATATTGTATACAAAGACATTATCAATATTGACTTTATTTGGTTATCTCAATTTCGGTTCCATTGCATTTCATCCGTGACATAATTTATCGAGATCTCTTTATTTTATATTTCAAGTACTTGATTTGTTCTTCTGGAACTGAAAATTAAATTAGATCAAAGTGCTCTTAGCATTTTCATATCCTCACTTGGGTCATCTTTAGTTTCTTTTCTTAGTAGAGGACTTTTAACATTGGAACCGACTTTCATACCACACTTCAGGCGCAGCTACAACTCATTTGCAATATTATATTATCCAATAGGAGAATCCACTTTGAGTGGAGTATTACCAGCTGATAATTTATTTCATAAACTTTGCAAATGAATAATATTTTGAACTTTTGGTTCATATTAATTTGTACGAGGATCAATACAACAATTTATTTTAACTTGTTCATTTGAACTTCTTGTTCATGATTTCAGCTGTTCATTTCCCTCCCCCTAATATTGGGAAAATTAATTTATCAAGTGATAATCAGCCTACTGGGCTGCAATCAAGTATTTGATTATTTGCTCAAATTATATCCTCAAAATTGAGATTCATATTAATTATATTTTTCCAATATTCTTTCATGACACGTCTTAATGTATTATATTGGAGCAATTGGAATATACACAACGCATCCAAATGTTCACTAAGATGAGAAATATTAGAATACATTAGGGAGGACTAAGATATAGTATATTGTTGGCTTAGTGCGAATAAATATCTTAATATCATACTTTGGGTGTTTCAAATATATAATTTAGAATTGATGATCTCATAAGTATCAACCATGTAATTAACTTTAGACGTCTAAAGAATGGATCTTCGGGTCCATTTTCTTTTTATGAACATATATTACATGATATTCAATATCAATTTTAATAATACATGTGATACTTATAAAGGAATTTTAAAAAAAAAAAATCAGAAAACAAGATCTTAGTCTAATTAGTTGAGAAAATGATTTCACATACTTCTGGTTGTGAGTAGAGACATATGCATGATATTTTAGTCGATGCAACAGTTAATGTCATAAAAACGCAATTTCTCAAATTTTTATTTTCTTTTAGAAACACACAAAAATTTAATGGATTGAAGAAACTTCTGGTTCTTCAATACAAATTATTCGCATCATATTATATCCGAGATGACCCAACCGGTTTTACCAACGACACATTTAAGTGTAATTTGTAAACTACTGGTTTACAATGACATGTGCTTAAATTGTGCTAATATAAGTGTAGTACAAGCCCAAGGAAAAAAAGACGGTAGCTTTTCTATTATACATTTTATGTCCAAATTCATTTGTGTAATACAAAGATATTCAATACCTCCAGTATAATTCAAAACCAATATAATAATAGTATCTCATTATTAAACACTTTAATCAAACACATTCATATGAACATATTATCATATAATTATCAAACAATTACCCCTTATAAAATTAAACATATTTAATCAAACAATATTATATCACTAAAATTATATCGTCATATAATTAATTTGATTTACGATCCTTCAGGGATGGATAAGTTCTTCAAAAACTATAAAATTAATTTATTTTTCTATCCTTCAGGGATGCTTGATAAGTTCTTCAGGAACTATAAAAATAATTTGTTATATACAATAATCTAAAAAATATATATAACCATCCTTCTGGGATGCGTTAAAATTATTTGTGTCATTTTTCTAGAATGACAATATTTTAATGAGCATATTACAAGTTATGAATTTTTAGATCGATACAAAAAAAAATTATGAAATCCTTCCGGGATTCAATAATATTATAGATGCGACCTTTTAAAGATTATCGAACTTTGAATTCTTCTGAAATTCATCAATTATTGATAAATACAATACTCGATTAAACTCAATCTTTGAATAATAATTTGGAGATAGTTTAATAATAATAATCTTTAGTTCTACAAATATCACATCACAAATTATTTCCATAAACAACAGTCAAGAAAAATTATTCTTTATGCAATCCTTCAGGGATGCTTGAATATTAAATTAACACTTTTATGTGTTAAGATTCAATTCCGAGCAAATATATAGAAATGCTTTAATGTTAAATTCTTCCGGAATTTAACAAGAATGATCAAAGAAATCTAATATTATTGTACAAGGTAAATCAATTTCTCTACAAAATATATAAAAATAAACATATTTATATGAAAAAAAAATAGTAACAAAATCATGAATTATATTATATTGGTTCAAATATATTAAGATTAGAAAAATAACGTAGAACCTGGCTATATCATCACCCGCGTTGTAGAGTATCGTGCTGATAACGTGTTATGAAATTAACTAAAACAATAGATAGATCAAAGAGAGATAGAGAAGAAAGAGAGCAATATTATCTTATCTTATTTCAAATGTACTTTACATTGTAATATGAGTCTCTATTTATAGGACTCAAGGGAGATAGAAAATCACACATATTAAACACATATTAAGTATGGAATATGAAGATGAAGAACTAGGAGATGGATGGACATCCACTAACATAAATATTCATAACAAATTTTATACTAACTTAAAATATTAATTTAAGCAATTTTTAATTAATATTAATATGAAATAAAATTAATAAATAAATGAAATCAAACTCGATTTTTTTATAACAATATTAAAAGAAACCTTAAATATATGATATATATATATATATAATAAAAAATAAATAAGATGACATAATTAATAAAACTTAAATTTTAGGCAAAATACCATTTTTCGTCCCTTAACTTTAACCTATTAAAAATGTGGCACGCTAGTCCTTTCCGTCAATTTGATGAAAACGGACGTTAGACTATGTATGTATGGCGTCTGACGTGGCTATGTTTTGCACATATGGCAGGTTGCGTGACATATGTTATCACCAAAGTCTATAAAATAGACAACAAGGTTTGATCTCAAGACACCTTACTTATTATAATAATGGGTGTACCACTAGGCTATGGTAATTTTAGTTGATTTTTTTCCTTCTGAAACTACTTATTAACTACAGCCATTTTATTATTACTTATTATTATTATTATTATCATTATTATTATTATTATTATTATCTATCATATAAGAAAAGTCTACCATTTCCTCATCTCTTAGCTATGCCACATCAGCCTCTCTTCTCACAAAATTCCACATCATTCCCTTCCCATTGTATGTTGCAGCAGTTATAAGGATTGAACTTTAAACCTCCAACCTCTCATGATCTCGCAGTTACAAATTATTTACTTTCTCTGGCCATTCACATTCACAACTGCAAGCAGCACTAATGACCTCATATAATGCTTCTGCCTTCCAAGCCCCTTCTGCCTTCCAAGCCCTCCACCTTCCACGTTCCAAAACACTTTTATCATTACTATATATAACTGATCATACTTTCACAGTATCTATCATGTTCATCAAACCTAATCGTGGAAAATTTTGGTTTATACTAAGAAAATTTTGGTTTATACTATTTTTACAATTACAGCCATTCCCACGACTATTCATGGACAAACCGGTATTTAACATTTTTTCTTTTCTGGATAGAAAATATCTTTCATGTTATTTGCAGGTTGAATTTGTAGTGTATCATTCTGAAGTACTTATTGGCGTTTCATGTTATTTGCAGGTTGAATTTGTATTGTATCATTCTGAAGTACCAATTGGCGTCACTCCATAGTATATGGTTCATTTTTTACATGGGTTGTTTCCAATCCCTATTTTCTATTTCTTTTTAGTAACAATTTAAATATTGTCCTAATATGTGTTTTGGATTTTTTTCTGGTGCAGACAGTAGCAAACATCGTCTATACGATTCGTTTGAAATAAATATTCTTCTTTGACTGTCCCGAAAATTTTGAGCTGTAGAAGTAGAAATCAAGTTGGCTGGTGTCAATATACAATGGAGAATCTGCTTGAAATTACTGGGTTATGGTTGCGCAAGTTTTGACAAAAATGTAGATATTATACTATGTAAATAACATGATATTTTATATTAATTCATAGAATGAACTTTAATTTTTTATATTGTTAGTGAAAATATTAATAAATAAATCTTAATTGATTGATTTTATGTTTGAGTGATATTTATATTAAATCTTAGTAATTATAGAAATTGTAGATATTATAATATGTAAATAAGATAATATTTTATATTAATTCATAGAACTAAAGAATATTTTAGTTAGGTCAAATTAAGAAATTAAGGTTATCAATATATATAAAGTTAGTTTTATAAAATATTATTGATATTTATTTATTATAAGGTCGAACAAAACAAAAAATAAAGATAAAATATTACAAATTAAAAATGTATACATAATTTTGAAATTTATAAGAAAATAGAATCAAAGAGTAAAGAAAAAAACATTATATTTGTTTAGGTAAATAAAGAGTTTTGAAATGAAAAGACATAAATCATTTACCTATAAAAAAATTAAATATCATAATCATTTTACTTGATTGCAACTTTAATTTTTGATTTAATCTGATTGCAACTTTTGATTTATTATTTTTAATTTTTTGATTTAATGTGATTACAATTTTTAACTTCTTATCCATAATAATCCAAGCATTATGGTCGATTTGAACGTGATTTTAAAGAATGGTTTGTTGAAATAATGAAGCAGCACACCTATTTTCTTGATAGGGAAATAATTGGTATATTATTGCAAATTTTAATAAATAAATTTCATTGATTAATTGATTTTATCTTTGACTGATATTTATATTAAATCTTAGTAGCTATAAAAATTATAGATATTATAATATATAAATAACATAATATTGTATATTAATTCATATAACTAAAGAATATTTTAGTTAGGTCAAATTAAAAAAATTAAGTTTATCAATATATATATATATATATATATATATATATATATATATATATATATATATATATATATATATATATATATATATATATATATATATATATATATATATATATATATATATATATATATATAATTTATAAAGTTAGTTTTAGGCTCTGTTTGGTAAGACATATTTTCAAGCTTATAGCTTATGTATGTCTTATAAGCACATATGAAAATTTAGACCCGTTTGATAACAGTCTTTTCATCACGAGCTTATAGCTTATTTTACTAACTTATAGCTTATTTTCTAGACGCTATTTCAAATAGCGTTTTAGCTTATGTCTTATGTCTTATAGCTTATTTCTTTTTCTTCCTTTTTTATCCTTATTATTTCAATTAAAATCTATTTTTAACCCTTATAATTTATTTTAATTTAAAATAAAATAATTATATATTAATTATATTTTATGTCATTTTACATTTATAAGTTAATTGAACCGCTAATTTTACCAAACACTTCAATGAGCTTATAAGCTATCAGTCTCAACCATCCGCTATAAGCTATAAGTTATCAGTCATCAGCCATCAGTCATAAGCTATAAGCTATCAGCTAGCTTATCAGTCAACTGCTATTTTTACCAAACAGACCCTTATAAAATATTATTGATATTCATTTATTCTAAGGTCGAACGAAAAAATAAATAAATATAGAATATAATAAAATATTACAAATTCAAAATATATACATAATTTTGAAATGTATACGAAAATAGAATCAAAAATAAAGAAAAAAACAGTATATTTTTTTAGGTAAATAAAGAGTTAGAATGAAAAGACATAAATCATTTACCTATAAAAAAGTTAAATATCATAATTATCTTTAGTAATCATTGATCGATTGATTGCAACTTTTAATTTATGATTTAATGCATGTGATTGCAACTTTTGATTTCTTATTCTTTTAGTACTTACCATATATATATTTAAATTATTAGATTTGAGAAAATATTGTACTTTTATATCTTACAAAATTATATTGTTTTTACAATATTGTATGATTTACCTAAAAATAATATAATTTTGAGTAAATATTGTACTTTTGTATGATTTACCTAAAATGTACGTTGGGAATAATTTAATTGATATAGAATCAATACATTAAAATCATATCAATTACTTACCAATATCATAATTGGTATAAAATAAATACGTTACAAATATATTTAGTACTCCAATTATGTTGATGTTGTATCACCAAAAATTGAGTGAATCATATTATCATTAAAAATTAATAAATATAATTTATCTCACTTGATTTCCTTCAAAATTATTTAATAAAAACTTTCTAAAATAATGAATTTATCAACATAATGTTGAAACCAAATTTCATATGGTTAGAAGATTTTTAACCTCTCATTTAACAAAAGGATAAATATTATTAGATACATATTTTAATAAAATGTTTTAGGCATATCATTGCTTTTATATATTGTATGGAGTTTTTTTGATAAAAAATTCATAGATATTATTATAAAAATAAAGTATATTTTCAAAATATTTAAAATACAACATGTGCCATCGTCATTCTCTGTATAGAAAAACTAACTACTATTTTCTATTTTCACTTTAATAAGACTTCTTACTAATACTACTAAATTATTTAAAATATAAAATATGAAAGTTATATATATATATATATATATATATATATATATATATATATATATATATAAATGAATTTTTTTAGAGATTATTAAATAAAATAAATATATTAGATCTATTGAATTTTTTTTAAAAAAATATTTAAAAATAACTATGGGTGTTAATAAACATAAGTAATCGAATGAAACATAAGTACTGTATGAATAAATAGTAATAGAATGAAACATAAGTAATGTATGAATAAATAGTAACATAATGAAACATAAGTAATATATGAATAAATAATATCAAAATTGTATGATATTTTTTATTAATCATACAATTTGTTTGTCATTTATAAAATTTAAAATTTTAATTGAACAAGTTCATCAATAATCAATATATATATTTATCTATATATAATATAATATAATTGAAATATTACCATTAAAACTTTAATGGGTCAATTCTATCCAAATACAAAATAATATATTACGGATGCACACGGGTAATTATATGATACACACATATGGTACTGATATTAACACATTTAATTAAATGTAATAACGAGAATAAGTTTACAATTGATTTAAATAGTTTTATAAATAATTCCAAAACAAAAATATTTATATATAGGAATAATTAACTATTGATTCAAATATTTTATATATGGAATAATATATTTGATTTGTAAGTTGAGTTTAATCAATTATATTAAATATTTATTATTAATTGTATTATATAATTTGATAGAATATTTCTTCATTATAATTTATCAATTTAAGATTTTTGTTATTATAAAAAAATTTAATTATCATCAAATATTTTTAAACAATGTTAAAATTAATTTATTTTTGTTTCAAAAATATCATCAAAATATTGAATATTAATAGAAACATGAAGTTACTGATAAAAAAAATTGAATATTAACGGGAACATGTAGTTATTAATCAACATATTGAATATTAATAGAATTTTTTTAATATTAATGGGTACATGAAGTTACTAATCAAAATATTGAATATTAAAGATAATATTAAATTACTGATCAAAATATTAAATGTATTGAATATTAACGGAAACATGAAGTTACTGATAAAAAATGGCATATTAACGAGAGCATAAAGTTACTGATCAAAATATTGAATATTAACGAGAACACGAAGTTATTGATCAAACTATTGAATATTAACGGGAAAACAAAGTTATTGATCAAACTATATTGAATATTAACGGGAACATGAAGTTATTAATCAAAATATTAAATATTAACGAGAACATGAAGTTAGTAATCAAAATATTGAATATTAACGTGAGTATTAAATTACAGAGCAAAGTATATAATATTAACGGGAACATGGAGTTACTGCTAAAAATATTGAATAATAACGGAAACAGGGCGTATTTAATCAAACTATTGAATATTAACAAGAACAAATTTGGAACATTAACAGAAACACGAAGTTAGTGATCAAAATAATGAATATTAATGGGAACTTGAAGTTATTGATCAAAATATTGAATTTTAACGGGAACATGAAGTTACTGAACAAAATATTGAATATCAACGAGAACACGAAGTTACTGATCAAAATATTAAATATTAAGGGGAACATGAAGTTACTGGTCAAAATATTGAATATTAATGGAAAATGAAGTTTATTGATCAAAATATTGAATATTAGTGGGAACACGGAGTTACTGGTCAAAATATTGAATATTAACGGGAGCACGGAGTTATTGATTAAAATATTAAATATTAACGGGAGCACAAAGTTAATGATCAAAATTTTGAATATTATCGAAAACATTAAGTTACTATCCAAATTTTAAAAATTAACAGGAACAAATTTTGAATATTAACGGGAACACAAAGTTACTAATCAAAATAATAAATGTTGACGGGAACACGGAGTTATTGACAAAATATTGAATATTAACAGGAACATTAAGTTACTGATAATTTTTTTGAATATTAACGGCGAATTTAGAATATTAACGGGAACACGAACTTATTGATCAAAATAATGAATATTAACGGGAACAAGGAGTTACTGATCAAAATAATGAATATTAACAAGAACATGAAGTTACTGATCAAAAATTTGAAAATTAACGGGAAGAAATTTGAAATATTAACGGGAATACGAAGTTACTTATCAAAATAATGAATATTAACGGGAACATAAAGTAATTGGTCAAAGTATTTTTCTATTAATTATGCATTTTGAATGAATCATTATTATAAATGGAGTTTGTAGTGGTTTCTCATTGGCCTACAAGACAGAGCTGATAGTTTGAGATTGGGCTGATAGTTTGTAGTTATAATTGAGCCAAAATAATTAATTTTCTCCTTAGCTAGCAAAAAATAATCGATTCTCCTTAGCTGATAGTTTGAGATTGGGCTAATAGTTATCACTAATTGAATTATATAATTTGATTGAATATTTCTTCATTATAATTCGTGAATTTGCGATTTTAAAACTTTTCCTTCATTATAATTTGTTAAATAAAATATTACTATTTTTATAACTTTTTCAATTTTACCCAAAACTTAATCTTTTACTAATATCTTTTATTTTTCTCAATCACAATGCGCGAAAACGACGGGTACCCGTGCGAACGCACGGGTAAGACACTAGTTATTATTATTATGGTAACCTCTAGAATGAACCACCAAATAGGTAGTTCATCGGTGGACTACTTTCATATACCGTTAGATTTAATTAAAAGGTGCAGATGAATTGTAAAAGACGGAGAACACATATAACTTTCCTCATATAATATCTTATTCCACCTTCCTTCTCCTTCATCATCTCCTCCATTTTGTTCTGATTCAAACCAACTTCTCTTTCTCAAAAATTAGATTTCCCTTAAACCACCTTTACCACCTTGCTTCCACTCATCCCCTTATTTGTTTCATCAATTCATCTTATATGATTGTATTCCTGCTTTAGGAATTGTAGAATCATGACAATGAAATTTATTTTTATAATGACTTAAGCGCTAATTGGGTTTTTTACATTAGTGTGTTTGACTTACTTTTTTAATTTACTGTAAATGCTAATTACAATTGCAATAACAGGATTAAAATTATGTTGGATCAACATAATGTCTTTAGTGAACCAATAGAGACAATATTTCACTATGTAGTTGTTTGTAGAAGTGAGGTGACTATAAATATAAAAATGGAATGAATTAAAAATGGTGTTCTTTATATATCCTTATCTCCAGTTGTAAAAGTGCCAAAACTTAGGGAAAAAGCCTACTTTGGTTGAGAATCTGTGAAAAAGCATAAGTATGAGACAACAACTTGATATGAAATTGGAACTTTGATTTGTCTTTGCAGTTAGACGGCAGAGAAGAAAGCAAGAATGTGAATCTATGAGACAAAACTCTGGTACGGTATAGAGTAATGAGATCATGTGGAATTATTTAATCTAAAGGTAATAATTACTGTACATGGACGAGGGACTTAATAGATCCCTCATTTTAGAACCCACCTATTATTATTATTATTACTATTATTATTGTTATTTTTATTTTTATTATTGTTGTTGTTATTATTATTATTATTATTATTATTATTATTATTATTATTATTATTATTATTATTATTATTATTATTATTACTACTACTTATTAACTACAACCATTTTATTATCAGTATTATTGTTACTATTATTATTATTATGATTACTATTATTATTACTAGTATTATTATTAATACTATTATTATTGTTAATACTACTATTATTATTACTATTATTATTAATATTATTATTATTATTATTATCTCTATTATTATTATTAATATTAATATTAGTACTATTAGTATCAGTCCTATTATTATTAGTACTATTATTTTTACTATTACTAATTATTATTATTATGATTTCTATTATTATTATTAGTAGTATTATTACTATTATTATTATTATTATTATTATTATTATTATTACTATTACTATTATTAATATTACTATTACTATTATTAATATTACTATTATTATTATTATTATTAGTATTATAATAATTACTATTATTATTATTTTTATTATTATTATTATTATTATTAGTATCAGTACTATTATTATTATTATAATAATTACTATTATTATTATTATTATTATTATTATTATTATTATTATTAGTATCAGTACTATTATTATTATTAGTATTAGTATTATTATTAATACTATTATTATTATTATTATTACTACTATTATTATTAGTATTAGTATTATTATTACTATTATTATTAGTGTTATTATTATCTCTATTATTATTACTATTATTATTATTAATAATTATTATTAATATTAGTACTATTAGTATCAGTACTATTATTATTAATACTATTATTTTATTATTACTATTATTATTATTATTAGTAATATTATTTTTATTATTACTACTATTATTATTATTATTATTATTATTATTTTTATTATTTTTATTATTTTTATTATTATTATTATTATTAATGTAGAAGCAAAAGAAATCAACTAATGCAGTAGTTAATATATAGCTGCAGAAAGAAAAGAAAGCAACCAAAATGAACATTGCCTAGTGGTACACCCATTTGAATCATAATTAAAGTATCTTGAGTTCAAACCTTAGTCAGGGAAATGTTTTGGAATTATTTTTAGAATTTTCAAGATCTTGGTGATACATATGCCACGTCATCCTGCCATGCGTGCAAAACATAGCCACGTCAGATGTCACACATACACAGTCTAACATCCGTTTCCATCAAATTGACGAAAAGGACTAACGTGCCACCTTCTTAATAGATAAGGGGTCTATTTGAACGTTTTAAAAATTAAGGGACCAAAATGGACCCCGAGATAAAGTTAAGGGACGAAAAAAGGTATTTTGCCTAAATTTTATCATGCTCAAGCCCAAAATAATCCAAAATATATTTCACTAAATCTTCTTTAAGTTATCAATAAACTCATTTCTCACGAAGACTTGTTATTCATTGAAGCTTTGTTGTAAGATTCAGATATGGATTATTAAATATTTTAGTTTTTGAGATATAACTATCCACATTATCTTAAGAGTAATCAAAATTACGTTCATATGCGTGTCGTTCGTCTTCAAGAATTATGTTGTATAATATGATGCAAGCCTATATTGTATGTTTAAGGGTTTCTGTGTGTCAAATATGCGTTGGGCCATACAAAATTTCAAATAGAGATTGGAGCATTCCAAATTCTTGCTCCATATTCTTCCTCGTTGTTTCTTGATATTAGAAAAATATATTTTTTCTTTTCTCGTTGAGACATTGAAATGGTCTTGACAAATATGGTTGATCCAGAATATATACACCTATATAATATGCAATATTAATTGGAGTTTCATTAATTGTATATTGCACAGTCATTACAATAAATCACACTTTTTATGACGAAGTTTTCACCCCGCGGAATAAAAAACCGCAGGTACATGTGACTGGAACACCTTGTTTTATTTAAAAAATAATAATAAATATGTTACTTCGAATTTAAATAAAACCGACATAAATATATATGTTCCAGGTTTGAGGTTCGATTCCTAGCTCCTGCTATTTAATGTTTTATATGGAACTAAAAAGACACATTTATTTTTTTAGATTTTACGACGGATATGTTATCTCGATTTTCTGTAAAACCAAGATAAAAACTCACTAATTAAATATGTTATTCTTATTATTCTTGTTGTTGTTGTTATCCATTACTGTTGTTTTTGTTGTTGTTGTTGTTATCCATTACTGTTGTTTTTGTTGTTGTTGTTGCTCTCCATTAATGTTATTCTTGTTGTTGTTCTCAAATTTTGTTACAATAACTTTGGGTTGTTTTAGGTTTTGGTTTTGGTGTTTTCAATAGTTATGCAAACACCTGTTTTTATAAGAATAAATCTCGGTTAACGTACAAACTTCCTTGAAGACTATGCATCAAGAATCTGGGAAAGACAACAATAAGGAATATGAGAAAGACAACAAGATAATTTACTGTAAGTTATAATTTCTATGTTTTAGATTTTGTGTATGAAGCATTAGAGTGCCATTCATATCTCCTTTATTTTTGTTTTGCTGCAAATGTGTTTTGGTTTTATTCAGATTTAGTAGCATATAACCATAGGATGAAAGCTGATAGATTAATGTGTATGAGAAAAGATTTCTTGAATTCCTTGAAACCATAAAATAAAAGCTCTAAATTAATTGTAACCTTAAGCTGACAAATAAGAAACTATAGAATAAAAATTTCATTAGATAAACTTACAAAAATGTCATTTTTTATTGGGTTAATAGTAGTTTACCCCCTGTAATATGAGCGTGTTTCAATTTACCCCCCTCCCCACCCCACCGTTGCCAAAGGCAGGTTTTGGCAACGGTTTTTTGAAAAAACCGTTGCCAAAAGGTAAGGAGGGGGAAAAAAGCAAAATTCGCTAACATTACAGGGGGATACTAACCTTTTTTTATTAATCATATCTAAATCCTCTGGCTGAGAGAAAGTTTGACCAAGTATAATCCACTTCATCATCATCATCATCAAAATCGATGATGATTGGCCTTTTAACCCTTATTCTTCTTGATATCCTCCTCTTGAGAGCTCTCATGGGTCTTAAAGGTTCGGTAGCAGGGTCTCTTTCAATGACTTGGACCTATATAGCCACAATAGCTTTTGTTCTCTCAACATTTGATGAAGTACTCATTTTGTGTTTTGGTTCTTCTTCTGCTCTGATTTCTTTGGACGAAGTTCCAACATAAGTACTCATTTTGATTCTTCCTCTTCTCTGATTTCTTTGGATGAAGTTTTTTTTGTGTTTTGGTTCAAAGAGGTTTTCTGCTTTTATATTGGGTTTTCTGATTCTTCCTCTTCGCTGATCTTTGAAAGTCTAAAAGCCAACAAATTTCACTCATATCAAGTTTCCTTCTAATTATTGCTTCTTTAATTCTCCACATTTTCTTCTCTTGGAAGTTGGAAAGATCATTTAGTTGACTAGCTACCTTGAGCTGTTGAATGATCATATCTCTCTGTCTTTTCAATTTTTTCCTTTCTTTGATATTCCTTCCACTCCTTCTTAAGCATAACTTGATGTAATGACATGTACATTGTAGGTTGTTTGGTTTCTAATAGAATTGTGTCATTGATGTTATTATTATTCTTGTTGTTTTTGTTGTTGTTGTTGTTATTATTCTCCATTACAGTTGTTGTTAAGAATAATGATCTATTACCTCAGTTCTTCAAAACACCGAGTGTTAATAATGGGTGCGCCATCTAGTTTTGAAAATAATAAAAATGTTGATGCTGGGAATCGAGTCCACGTACAGTTAACTTTACCCCTCAGTGTTTTAATATTTGAGGTTATAAGGGGTAGTTTTTCATGACGCTCTTCGTTATCTAGCTTCCGTAGCCGAGGTCAAACGCATTTCGCTTCCGGCGTTAGGTATGTTTTTTGTAGTAGTGAGTGGAAGATTGTCCTTCCAAAATATCGTTAACCACGTTAGATTGATTTAAAATGGTATTGTCATTGTTTGAACCTACAATACCAAAAAAGTATGTCAAATCCTCAAGTCTTGTGATGTATGCCAAAAAATTGAGCTTTTCATGCAATTAGACAAAATTACCATTTTCAGTGTATAAGATCAATGAAACCTAACATACGTGCAAAGCCACATGTCTGCCCCATTTGTAAAATATTATCAACGTTATTGTTGTTAGGGCTTCTCCAATATTCATCCTAAAATACCTTGTTCACTCCCGTTACGAATCTCTCAAAGCACTCAATTGTAGTGCATTCATCGATTCGAAATACTATTCTACAATGTTGATAGGAGATCCATATGCCAACATACACATAACAATAATGCATTTATGCAACGGTTAAAGGCCAATTTTATCCATTGCATCAATCCTCATATGAAAATACTCAACATGATTTCTAAGAGCAGTTACAGTTCAAAGAATACACATGAATATGCATTTGGAACCTTCATTAGAATTGAACATTTGTTTATACTAAACTTTAATAGAAATAGTAATTGCACAATCAACTATGCCATTCATCACAATTTTTATCTATTAGTGTTTTTCTTGTTTTGAGTTTAGTAGAATTTCCATATTGATGGTTCTTCTCGAGCATTGACATCAATAATTTCTCATATGTGTTGTCAATAAACGCATCTTCCATCAACTCCTAAAAGAGTCTATTGAGATCATTTGAAATAGTTAAATCAATTAAAATAAAAGAGATTTGTTAAAATGCGAGAAGATTCCCACCGAAAATAACAACTATTGTCACTCACTTTTAGTAACAACTAGTTTGAATAATGTCTATTTCATTAATGATTATTTTGAATAACAAAATTTGAATAATGACTGATTTAAATAATGATTAGTTTGACAATTAAGAAATAATTTTGTGAGTTAAAGTAATCAAGACAATTAAAAAAAGATTTTATGAGTTAAAGTAATCAAATCAAGTTTAATCAAAAACAAAAAATTAAATAAAAATCAAATATCATTTTAAAATAATATGTATTTATCAGTGTTGAAATTCAAATCAATATAAAAACAATAGATATATCTGATTATCAAATACTTTAAAAGAAATATTTTTTTCTTAATATAATTTTTTATTAGCCTTTTGAGTACCACATAAATCTCAACACGTTAGAAATTATTTCAACTAATTTTTAAAAATAGAATAAAAACTAAAAGTAAATAACATATAATTGTAGGAATAAAAAAAAAGTAAATTTACAAAATTATAAAGATTACAATTGAAAAGATAAATTTCAATAAACTAATACTATATTTAAATATGGTTAAAGGTAGTGCACTGAGAATGTAAAATAATTTTACACTATCATTCAATTAAGATTTATCAATCAGTCATGTCCAGGGTCGGTCATTTGAATTTGGGTGCCTTGGGCGAATCAAAAGAGTGGTTCCCCTATAATTTTTTGACAATAAATACATAAGGATAAAAAAAATAATTGGATAAAAACACATTTTCATTTGACATTATGCAAAAAGAATAGAAATATAGATCTTTGAATCAATGTTTATACTACATCAAAACATAAACTACTATAAAGAGACTTATTATTCTTCTTCTTCCTGATCCCGTCTTTTTTTCTATAAAAAAATTGACCCAACCTTTAAAATTATTTAAATATCATCCTCTTAGCATTTTTTGTAGCAAAATTGTTAATAATTTGTTCATAATCAAGGTTCTTCAAAAAAATATTTTTAATTGAAATCAACGCAAGACTATTTAATCTATCTTGTGACACAGTAGACCTCAAATAAGATTTTAATAATTTTAATTTAGAAAATTTTCATTCAGCAAATGCAACACTGATATAAATAGTCAATATTACTCTATAATCTATGAGTGCATTAGGAAAACAATTAAAAGTCTTTAAAGAACTCAATATCATATAACTTGATTTGGATTCAACTGTTAAGACTTCTCTAATAACTTTCAATTCTTCAAACAAAACTTCGCCGTCAAGATCAAGAGAATCGCCGTGTTTTAAACAAGTTTCAAGATGTTTACAACATGTTTTCAAGTTCCTATCAAATAATGATATAAGCCTTTCAATACTAAACAAGAATCCAAAAATATTTTCATATGTGCTATACCGCTCAAATCTTCTATCAGGTGAGCCAATTGTTTGATCTGCAATATATAAGAAATAATTATTTTGAAAAGAATTTTCAGTAAACTCAAGACTCAGTTGTGTGGGTTGAGATGGATTTTCATCATAGTGTTGTTTTCTATTAATTTGACGTTTTTGAATAAACACACATTCAACCTCTATTCCATTCTCAATCTTATCAGCACTAGCCTTAGCATTTATAAATTTAGATTCTCTATATTTTTTCAAATACTTGATCAAACCTTTTACTAGTTCTATAGCCACCTCAATACACATGTTTTTTTTTTTTGGCAAACTTTTGCTAATTTCATTAACAACAATTAACGATTTTAACCAAATATTCATAGCTACTAAAAATTCAAAATTTTCAATTTCACGAGTTGCTAAAGATTTGACTTCACTCTTATTTTAGTGATCATTATCTTGTTCGGCTAGTTGAAGTAATGCTTCACTCTTAATCTTAGGATCAATAATATAAAATATTTTCTATATCATTGTTTTAATTTTAGTGTCTCAATTAAACTCTTTAGTTGTTAAAATTATGGATATATTAATTGATTTTATTTTAGAAAAATTAATTGATTTTATTCTACTCTATATTTTATTTATGAAAAATTATATTTTTTTATTAAGTAGTGCACCTATAATTTTGTTAACCAGTATTTTAAAAAAAAATTTTTTAGCAAGTATTTTTGTAATTGAAAATTCTCTTTTAAAATATATAGGGGTAAGAATTTTTTTTAGTGCCCCTGAAATTATGGGGCCCTGGGCTCCCGTCCCATGAACCCGTGCTCAGGACCACCTCTGGTCATGTCATATATATATATATATTTTAAAAATAACAGTGTAATTTGACATTTAACATGGTCGTGATTAGTTGACCGTACAAAATTATTTTATAATGTATATTTTTTTTCTCTATTTAAATTTTGTTGAAAATCATAGGAGAGAAATATAATTTATGCTTTCTTATACTAAACATATTTTTTTTTATAAAAACATTAATATATAACTTTCTATATATATATATATATATATATATATATATATATATATATAATTTTGAAAAATATCATATATTACTATCCTATTAAAAATTAATAAAAGCCGGCCAATCTAAAACATATATTAGTATTTTTTTAAACTAAATTATTTTGAGATGAAGACGGTAATTAACAAAATAGGGATAATTTCTCTTTCAAATATTACAAATAAATTTTTTTTTTTTTAGAAAGAAACAAAACATAGGTCTCTCTCACTGACGGATTTGGTTGACGCGGACAAAGACTGTACAACCCAAACAGTTACCACGTCCAAATTATTCTTCTTACTCTTCTCCTTCGTATTGAAGGGTTATTTCGTAATTCAACAAAAGGGTATATCTGTCCTAGCACAATTACTCTGCACCAATACCAAACAACACTTCAAAAATTTAAATAATCAAATATTTCAATCTCCACTGTCAGCAGGGCTCCATCGAACGGCCCACATTGCTTCTCAATCCAAAGCGAGGGAACAAACTTGAATCAATACGTTAGTCCAAACTCTCACTCTCTCTCGCTATAAAAATCCCGCTCAACCATTTCCCTGCTCCCAAATTTTCTCACTCTACACTCTCTCACTCCTCACTCTCTCACTCATCTTCATCACCGCCACAGGTTCATCTCTTTCTCTCTCTGCATCTAGATCTGGTTTCATCAATTGAATTTTTCTGAAATTAACCATTTCGGTGTTTGAATTACAGGAAAAACAAAGAAGATGAGGGAAATCCTTCACGTTCAAGGAGGACAATGCGGTAACCAGATCGGTTCGAAGTTCTGGGAGGTTGTTTGCGATGAGCACGGCATAGATCCAACCGGAAGATACGTCGGAAACTCAGATCTGCAACTCGAGCGCGTGAATGTCTACTACAACGAAGCATCGTGTGGAAGGTTTGTTCCACGCGCCATCCTCATGGACCTGGAGCCTGGTACTATGGACAGTGTCCGAACTGGTCCTTACGGTCAGATCTTCCGTCCTGATAACTTCGTCTTCGGTCAGTCCGGCGCCGGTAACAATTGGGCGAAAGGTCACTATACTGAAGGCGCTGAGCTTATTGACTCCGTTCTCGATGTTGTTAGAAAGGAAGCTGAGAATTGCGACTGTCTTCAAGGTAGTTTAACTTAACCGTACTGATCTAAACTGGATTCCAGATCGGATCGAACTGGATCGATGATTTTTCTGTTATTTCGGTTGCTAATTTTGTGTTTGGTTTTGGTAGGGTTTCAGGTGTGTCATTCGTTAGGTGGAGGAACGGGATCTGGAATGGGAACACTGTTGATATCGAAGATTAGAGAGGAGTATCCTGATAGGATGATGCTTACGTTCTCGGTGTTTCCTTCACCGAAGGTTTCTGACACTGTTGTTGAGCCTTATAATGCTACTCTCTCAGTTCATCAGTTGGTGGAGAATGCCGATGAGTGTATGGTTCTTGATAATGAAGCTCTGTATGATATTTGCTTCAGGACTCTCAAGTTGACCACTCCTAGCTGTGAGTATTGTTCTCTTTTCATGTGATCTAAATAGATTTTACATTGCTTGTTACTAGATAGGAGATGTGATGATGATATTGTAGATGACTAAGGTGCTTCACATGTCAATGATTCTTTGATTTGTTTTGTTAGATGGATTGAGAGTTAGATCAGTCAAATTATGATAACTCTTTACTAGTGACTGGTTTTCTCCTCGCATTTGTTTCTGTATAATGAGTCTAATGTCCTTAATTTGCATTTAATTAGTCAAGTTAGTTTTCTATTATGCGATTTGAATAATTGAATTGGCTGTGTGATACTGGTTGAGGACTTGAATTGGCTGTGTGATACTTGTTGAGGACTTGAATTGGCTGTGTGATACTTGTTGAGGACTTGAATTGGCTGTGTGATACTTGTTGAGGACTTGAATTGACTGATTCAAGATGTTTAAGGGACTTGAATTGACTGATGTGATTGTTGAAGCTTTCCTAATGACACTTATACTCTGGATTGTCGATGCTTCTCGCAATTGTTCATCACTTGATTTTGATTGTATAACATGACTGATGCACTTTGGTGTTGATGATTCATTAATTTGTCGATTTTACTGAGTACATATTTATATCACTTTTTCTGGTTCACTGTGATTTTTGATTAATAGCAATGTATATTTCTATTCTTTTAATTGTGCACTTTTCAATAAATTGCTTTCACAAGTTTCATTTATGTGATTTGATAAACTGATTTGACTGTGAAATGTGTTTTGGGATTCAACTTGACTGTTTATTTATGTTTTAAGCAAATTTGATTGCAACTGATTTTTCAATAGTTGGGTAACTTGGTTCTGTTGTTGATGTATGTGATTACTGAAAATGTGTGATTGTTTGTTGCAGTTGGTGATTTGAACCACTTGATCTCAGCAACTATGAGTGGAGTGACTTGCTGTCTTCGTTTCCCGGGTCAACTCAATTCTGATCTCCGGAAACTGGCTGTGAATCTCATCCCGTTCCCTCGTCTGCATTTCTTTATGGTTGGTTTTGCACCTCTCACCTCCCGTGGCTCCCAGCAGTACCGTGCATTGACTGTTCCAGAGCTCACCCAGCAAATGTGGGACTCCAAAAACATGATGTGTGCTGCTGATCCCAGGCACGGTCGATACCTCACCGCATCTGCCATGTTCAGGGGTAAAATGAGCACCAAAGAGGTGGATGAGCAAATGATTAATGTCCAGAACAAGAACTCTTCGTACTTTGTTGAGTGGATCCCCAACAATGTTAAGTCAAGTGTCTGTGACATTGCTCCTAGAGGTCTCTCCATGGCTTCTACCTTCATTGGTAATTCAACCTCCATTCAGGAAATGTTCAGAAGAGTGAGCGAACAATTTACTGCTATGTTTAGGAGGAAGGCTTTCTTGCATTGGTACACTGGTGAAGGCATGGATGAAATGGAGTTCACAGAAGCAGAGAGCAACATGAACGACCTTGTGTCTGAATACCAGCAATACCAGGATGCCACTGCGGATGAAGAATATGACGAAGATGAGGAAGAAGAACCAGAGCATGCATATGAATAAAAGAAATTACAAGTATGATGTGCAAGTGTGTTCAGTAGTACTCTTCTATCTTTAGTGAAGATTGCATTGTAATTAGTATGTTGGAGGAATTCTTGGTATGAGCCTGATGTGGAGAGAATGGAAATTCCAATTTGGGAAATGGAGGTGAGGGTAATTTGGGTACATGGTTTAGAGTAGTTCTGCGCCCATCTGTTTGTTTCTGTATTTTGGCTTGCATTGTTGTTTCTTCTATCTGATTCTGGATTATGTTTCCTTAATATTTTTGTCATTAATATGCATGACTTTTTCACATTGGATCCTTGAAATGTCTGTTGCTATTGTTATTCATATTGAAGTCTATCATGATTTGGGTGACTCAACGACTTTTAGTGATGTTTGAACAAAGCTAAGCTGCAGTATTAATTGGTGTTTTAGACAATATATCTAGAAAGTCGTTGTGAAAAAGACAATTCATAAGTTACTCTTTTCACTTCCATATGAGAATAAGTTAACTCTTTGTAAGTGGCACATTAAGCTCTTTGAATTCGCTTAGATTTTATTTTTTGCTAGTGTTTGCTCGAGCTCCCAGTGCGCAGCAAGTCATTAGAAAATGAAAAAGGAAACAACTGGTGACAGATGAACATCTCTATTTTTAACATTCACTTATTTCTTGAAAGTTGCACCCTCTAGGATCTAGACGTAAGTTGTTTTTTAAGAGGGTCATGTTAATTTAGAGCACAAGTTGAAAATTTAAAAATAAAAAATTATTTTACATTTAGTTTTAGGGTCATGTTAATTTAGAGCACAAGTTAAAAATTTACAACGCGAAGATGTAAAAAACCTTAAAAGCTGCATTTTACACTTCTAAGCAGTGTTTTAAAAACCGGACCGGTCATCGAACCGGTAAAGGTACTGGGTCACTGGTTTATCGGTCGAACCACTGGGTCACTGGTCGAACCGCACGACCAAACCGGATTAAACCGTATTAAACCGGATTAAACCGGATAACTCGATTGAATAGACTTGTCATTATATAGGTATAAAACTGGTCGAACCGGATGATTCAGTCTCTAAAAAAATATAACTACCTTTTAAAATTTTAAAAATATCATATCATAAATTCACAATTTCATAACTTAAATTCAAATTTTAAACAAAGGTAATTGCAAACAAAGTCTAATTACAACATAATCTAAACAAAGTCTAATTACAACATAATCTAATTGAATAGTTTATAACAAAATAACTCCAATGTGTATCAAATTTAATTCAAAATAGGATCTTCCTAAAAAGAAAATCAAATAAAATTCAATATGTTGATGTTATTTAAGAAAATTTATTATCAAAGATAACAAATAGACAATAAAGTTTTTAATTTGTCACTAACGAAAAAACTATGTGAGGATGCTATTTAAGTAATACACTACTAAATATATTAAAAAAAAAGTGTAAAAGAAATGTTAAAAAAAAGTTTAAAAAAAATAAAAAAAAAGTTTAAAAAAAAATAAAAAAAAAGTTAAAAAAAAAAAAAAAAAAAACAATTAAACCGCCGGTTTTCCGGTTTTCCCGGTTTTTCCGGTTTTCCCGGTTTTCACCGGTTCCCACCGATTTGATGGCATATCCGATTCAATTATTGAACCAGACCGGTTACCTGGCCGGTTCCCGGTTCGACCGGTCCGACCGGCCGGTCCGGTCCGGTTTTTAAAACACTGCTTCTAAGGCCTCATACTTCGAGTAAATTAAGGATTACCTTTGAATTTTTTGACATTGCCCACAACTTTACCTTAAGTAAATGTAATTTACCCACAGCTTTACCATGAGTAAACGTATTTTATGCACAACTCTATGTAACTTTAATGAGTATTTGTTCTGATTCTAAAATACAAACACGTGCTGATGGGGTGATTTGCCCGAATTATAAAATTCCAAAAAATTGTTAACTTAGAAAAGAAGTTGTGAGAGGAAAGAAATGTTTTGTTGTGGCTTATATGCAAACTTTATATTTTAGATTCTAACACTTTAAAAATAGTTTCGGATCTTAGAATCATAGAGATATCTTTGGATTTTCAAGGGGATTCTTAGTGGTGTGAAAAAAGTAATTTTTTTTTTTTTTAAGAAAGAAAGAAGATTGCGACCATTTAATTGCTACAAGGCCATTTTTTCGGCCCTTTCATGTTACTACAACTGTAATATTCTAAGTTACACGTCAAGAATAATAATTCGAAGCCATTTTTTAAGTCCTTTTATGTTACTACAACAAAAATACCCTAAGTTATATGTTAAGAATAATAACTCGAGACCATTTTTTCGGCCCTTGCATGTTACTACAACAATAATACTCTAACTTACACGTCAAGAATAATAACCCAAGGCCATTTTTTAGCCCTTTCATGTTACTACAACAGAAATACCCCAAGTTACATGTCAAGAATAATAACTTGAGGCCATTACATGTCAAGATAAATAACTCGAGGCCATTTTTCGGCCCTTTCATGTTACTACAATAGTAATACCCCAAGTTACACGTCAAGAATAATAATCCGTGGCATTACAATTTGCTACTGAAAACATCAAATACATTCAAGTCTAAAACGACTAAATAAAAATTTTCTAAATATAAAAAATTCCAAATTCATCAAGGTTAACAAAATACATCAATACAATAGAAACACCATCCGATAGTTATTCAACATCAAGTCTAATGCTGAAAGTCAAACTCGAGCACCTGCTTATTTGCAAAGAATAAAAACAACGTGGAATAAAATAGTAATCTCAGTGGGTTCTTGGTCTAAACGACTTAATCTCTCTACCCCTTTACCCAGCTTAATGATCAAATGTAAAATCCATAACTTTCATATCCCAAAAGTACTATGGAAGTTCACCTATTTCCTAAAGAGAAATCCTCTTCAATGACTATATGTTTCAATCTTGGAACCATTAGTATAACCATGCATCCTGATACTACAAAGAAATGTCTTGGACACCATAAAGTCATGTACACCCACAAGACTCATAATTCCGTGCTTATTTGAGTGTCTCCTCTATTAATTTATACATTGTGACCCTAACATTTTTTTTATACAAGTTAGCCAAGGAAGATGTCGTAGTATTGCATAAGTCCCAAATCACTCACACAACTTTCCCATATCATAGGTCAGATCCATAATGCATCCTGATATCGTACATCCATCTTTTACCTTGTCTTGAAATCAGAAATAAGCCCTAAGGTGGATTTCTAAATTTAGGTTATGATCAATCTAGGGTAGTATTATATAGTTTCCACTCAAACTTGAATCTAGGAGCTTAAAGATTCAATTTAGATCAATTTTAAGTCAAAATAATGTTCGAAGATATAAAATTTACATCGATTTAGTTTGGTTTTTAGTAATTTTGGAAAATGGAACCAAACAAACTAAACGATTTGAATTGATTGTTGGTCTAAAACACTTATTCTTTCTTCAAATAATTCATATATATTGTTAGAACAAGATTTGTTCTGATCAATTATCTTAGTTTTGATGATAACAATAATATGAATTTTGCTTAAGATAATATGGTACTCTAATCCAATGCAATTTCCTTTTCAGGAAATATATAAAGAGTACGCATAATTCAGCGCTCAGAAGCTTTGTCTCAAAGGGTTCAGCATGCAACATCAGAACATGGTCTGGCAAGACATCAGAAGATGGTCGAAGCAGAATCAGAACATGGGTCTATGGAAGCATCAGAAGAACAAGAGAACAGAAGCACTGAAGTTCTGATGGTATCACGCTCAGAAGCACTTCAAGGTCAGAAGATCAGAAGATGCTTTGCACCAAGCTGTTTGACTCTGATATTCAAACGTTGTATTCACAAACATCAGATCAGAAGGAAGTACAAGTGGCAAGCTACGCTGACTGACAAAAGGAACGTTAAAAGCTATTAAAGGCTACGTCAGTAGACACAGCGTGAACAAGGCTCGAGGTAGTTGACAAAAGCGTATAACATTAAATGCGATGCTGTACGGAACATGCAAAGCATTAAATGCACTCAACGGTCATCTTCTCCAACGCCTATAAATATGAAGTTCTGATGAGAAGCAAGGTTAACGATTCTGCACCAAAACAACTCAAATTAACTTGCTGAAACGCTGTTCAAATCAAAGCTCAGAATCTTCATCTTCATCAAAGCTCACTACATTGCTGTTGTAATATATTAGTGAGATTAAGCTTAAACGTTAAGAGAAATATCACAGTTTGTGATTATAGCTTTTAAGAAGCAATTGTAATACTCTTAGAATTGATTACATTAAGTTGTAAGGAACTAGAGTGATCGTGTGGATCAGAATACTCTAGGAAGTCTTAGAGGTTATCTAAGCAGGTTGTAACTAGAGTGATCGTGTGGATCAGTATACTCTAGAAAAGTCTTAGAGGGTATCTAAGCAGTTGTTCCTGGAGTGATCAGTGTGTGATCAGAAGACTCTGGAAGACTTAGTTGCTGACTAAGTGGAGAACCATTGTAATCCGTGCGATTAGTGGATTAAATCCTCAGTTGAGGTAAATCATCTCTGCGGGGGTGGACTGGAGTAGTTTAGTTAACAACGAACCAGGATAAAAATAACTGTGCAATTTATTTTTATCTGTCAAGTTTTTAAAGCTACACTTATTCAAACCCCCCCTTTCTAAGTGTTTTTCTATCCTTCAATTGGTATCAGAGCGCCGGTTCTAAGGTGCAAGCACTTAACCGTGTTTAGAAAAGATTCAGGAAGAGAAAAACGCTTCGGTAAAAGATGGTTGATGAAAGTGAAAAGTCTACACCTGCATCTACATCTGGCTCTGCTGAGCAATACAACGGTAACAATGGTTATACTAGACCGCCGGTATTTGATGGTGAAAACTTTGAATACTGGAAAGATAAACTGGAAAGTTACTTTCTTGGTCTAGATGGTGATCTATGGGATCTTCTGATGGATGGTTACAAACATCCAGTAAATGCCAGAGGCGTAAAGCTGACAAGGCAAGAAATGAATGATGATCAGAAGAAGCTTTTCAGGAATCATCATAAATGCAGAACTGTTTTGCTGAATGCTATCTCTCATGCTGAGTATGAGAAGATATCTAACAGGGAAACGGCCTATGACATATATGAGTCCTTGAAAATGACTCATGAAGGAAATGCTCAAGTCAAGGAGACTAAAGCTCTCGCCTTAATCCAGAAATATGAAGCCTTCAAGATGGAGGATGATGAAGACATTGAAAAGATGTTTTCAAGATTTCAAACTCTTACTGCTGGATTGAGAGTTCTTGACAAGGGATACACCAAGGCTGATCACGTAAAGAAGATCATCAGAAGCTTACCTAGAAGATGGGGTCCTATGGTGACTGCATTCAAGATTGCAAAGAATCTAAATGAAGTTTCTCTGGAAGAGCTTATCAGTGCCTTGAGAAGTCATGAAATAGAGCTGGACGCAAATGAGCCTCAAAAGAAAGGTAAGTCTATTGCATTAAAATCCAATATCAAGAAATGCACTAACGCTTTTCAGGCTAGAGAAGAAGATCCTGAAGAATCAGAATCTGAAGAAGAAGATGAACTGTCCTTGATCTCCAGAAGGCTAAATCAACTCTGGAAGACCAAGCAAAGGAAGTTCAGAGGCTTCAGAAGTTCAAAGAAATTTGAACGTGGAGAATCTTCTGATGACAGAAGATTTGACAAGAAGAAGGTCATGTGCTATGAATGCAATGAGCCTGGACACTTCAAGAATGAATGTCCAAATCTTCAGAAGGAAAATCCCAAGAAGAAGTTTCATAAGAAGAAAGGTCTTATGACAACCTGGGATGAGTCAGAAGATGATTCAGACTCTGAAGATGAGCAGGCTAACTGTGCGCTGATGGCGACAGAAGATGACGGATCAGAATCTACATCAGAATCAGATTCTGAAGAGATATCCTTGACTGCAAAAAGGACAAAGCACAACATGTCATGGTACCTGGACTCTGGATGCTCACGACACATGACAGGAAGAAGGTCTATGTTCCAAGACCTGGTGCTTAAGTCTGGAGGAGAAGTCAAGTTTGGAGGAGATCAGAAGGGCAAGATAATTGGCTCTGGAACTATAAAGTCTGGTAACTCTCCTTCCATTTCTAATGTACTTCTTGTAGAAGGATTAACACATAACCTCTTATCTATTAGTCAATTGAGTGACAATGGTTATGATATAATCTTTAATCAAGAGTCTTGCAAGGCTGTAAATCAGAAGGATGGCTCAATCCTATTTACAGGCAAGAGGAAGAACAACATTTATAAGACAGATCTGCAAGATCTTATGAGTCAGAAGGTGACTTGTCTTATGTCTGTTTCTGAAGAGCAGTGGGTCTGGCACAGAAGATTAGGTCATGCTAGTTTGAGAAAGATTTCTCAGATTAACAAACTGAATCTTGTCAGAGGACTCCCTAATCTGAAATTCAAATCAGACGCTCTTTGTGAAGCATGTCAGAAGGGCAAGTTCTCCAAACCTGCATTCAAGTCCAAGAATGTTGTTTCTACCTCAAGGCCATTAGAACTCTTGCACATTGATCTGTTTGGCCCAGTCAAAACAGCATCTGTCAGAGGGAAGAAATATGGATTAGTCATCGTAGATGATTATAGCCGCTGGACATGGGTAAAATTCTTGAAACACAAGGATGAGACTCATTCAGTGTTCTTTGATTTCTGCATTCAGATTCAATCTGAAAAAGAGTGTAAAATCATAAAGGTCAGAAGTGATCATGGTGGTGAATTTGAGAACAGATCCTTTGAAGAATTCTTCAAAGAAAATGGTATTGCCCATGATTTCTCTTGTCCTAGAACTCCACAGCAAAATGGAGTTGTAGAACGAAAGAATAGGACTCTGCAAGAAATGGCCAGAACCATGATCAATGAAACCAATATGGCTAAGCATTTCTGGGCAGAAGCAATAAACACTGCATGCTATATTCAGAATAGAATCTCTATCAGACCTATTCTAAATAAGACTCCTTATGAATTGTGGAAGAATAGAAAGCCTAACATTTCATATTTCCATCCTTTTGGATGTGTATGCTTTATTCTGAACACTAAAGATCATCTTGGTAAGTTTGATTCCAAAGCACAAAAATGTTTCCTTCTTGGATATTCTGAACGCTCAAAAGGCTACAGAGTATACAATACTGAAACATTGATTGTAGAAGAATCAATCAATATCAGGTTTGATGATAAGCTTGGTTCTGAAAAACCAAAGCAGTTTGATAATTTTGCAGATTGTGATATTGATATATCAGAAGTTGTTGAGCCAAGAAGCAACGCATCAGAAGCAGAGCTTCTCAGAAGCAAAGAATCTGAAGATCAAGTATCAGCTTCTCTGGAGAATCTAAGCATTTCTGAAGAACCATCTGTCAGAAGATCATCCAGACTCATCTCTGGTCATTCAGAAGATGTCATTCTTGGAAAGAAGGATGATCCAATCAGAACAAGAGCATTCCTTAAGAACAATGCAGACTGTCAATTAGGTCTTGTATCTTTGATCGAGCCAACTTCTGTTGATCATGCTCTAGAAGATCCAGACTGGATAATTGCTATGCAAGAAGAACTGAATCAGTTTACAAGGAATGATGTTTGGGATCTTGTTCCTAGACCAGATGGATTCAATATAATCGGTACAAAATGGGTCTTCAGAAACAAGCTCAGTGAGAAAGGTGAAGTGGTAAGGAACAAAGCCAGACTGGTGGCTCAGGGTTATAGTCAGCAAGAAGGGATTGACTATACAGAAACCTTTGCACCAGTGGCCAGGTTAGAATCTATTCGTCTATTAATTTCATTTGCCACTCAACATAACATCACTCTCTATCAGATGGATGTTAAGAGTGCCTTCTTAAATGGTTATATAGATGAAGAAGTTTATGTCCATCAACCTCCTGGTTTTGAAGACTCTATGTCTCCTAATCATGTTTTTAAACTAAAGAAATCATTGTATGGATTGAAACAAGCTCCCAGAGCTTGGTATGAACGCTTAAGTTCTTTCCTTCTGGATAATGGTTTCACTAGAGGAAAAGTGGACACTACTCTCTTTTGTAAAACCTTTAAAAGGGATATTTTAATTTGTCAAATATATGTAGATGATATTATTTTTGGAACATCTAATGCTACACTTGGAAAGGAGTTTGCTGAGTCTATGCAGGCTGAGTTTGAAATGAGCATGATGGGAGAACTCAAGTATTTCCTTGGAATACAAATAAATCAAACATCAGAAGGAACGTATGTTCAC
This sequence comes from Vicia villosa, assembly GCF_029867415.1. NCBI lineage: Eukaryota > Viridiplantae > Streptophyta > Magnoliopsida > Fabales > Fabaceae > Vicia > Vicia villosa. Next base: position 130,120,261 of record NC_081185.1, read on the forward strand.
CAAACCAAGTATGTGAAGGAACTTCTGAAGAAGTTTAATCTTCTAGATTGCAAAGAAGCCAAAACTCCTATGCATCCTACATGCATCCTAGGTAAGGATGAGGTAAGTAAGAAGGTAGATCAGAAGTTATACAGAGGTATGATTGGATCTCTTCTATATCTGACTGCTTCTAGACCTGACATTCTGTTCAGTGTTTGCTTGTGTGCTAGATTCCAATCAGATCCTAGAGAATCTCATTTAACTGCTGTTAAGAGAATTCTAAGGTATCTGAAAGGTACTACTAATGTTGGCTTAGTTTACAGAAAATCTAAAGAATACAACTTAGTAGGATTCTGCGATGCTGACTATGCTGGAGACAGAATTGAAAGAAAGAGTACTTCAGGAAGTTGCCAATTTCTTGGAAGTCATTTGATCTCTTGGTATAGCAAGAAGCAAGCAACTATTGCTCTATCAACAACAGAAGCAGAATATGTCGCTGCTGCTGGTTGCAGTACACAGATGCTCTGGATGAAGAGTCAGTTAGAAGATTATCAGATATTTGAGAGTAACATTCCTATATTCTGTGATAATACTTCTGCTATATGTTTATCTAAGAATCCTATTCTTCATTCAAAAGCTAAACATATTGAGATTAAACATCATTTCATAAGGGACTATGTTCAGAAGGGTGTTATATCTTTAAACTTTGTTGATACAGACCATCAATGGGCTGATATTTTTACAAAACCCCTGGCTGAAGATAGGTTTAAGTTCATTCTGAAGAACATCAGTATGGATTTATGCCCAGAATGAGAAGATGAGAAGTTCTTATGTATGAGTATCTTCTGAAATGAAAAATGGACTATTTTTTAATCAGAAGTTCTGATTGAAATCTTTTAGAAATTATGATTCGGTTATTACTAACGTTTCATTATCTAAGTTGATTCAGAACCTCTTTTAAAGCAAAACAGCTGTAACGTTTTATCTCGGGATGGTAAACCTGTCGTTACTATTCATGGATAAGCGCGCGTGCAGTTGAAGGGACACCGACCATAGGTAACTGTGCTAGTCACCTCATTTGTCTTTATTATCTCTCCTCACGTCACGTAACATTAAATGCTTTTCATCGTTTGCTCTCTTTCAGTTTTTCTTTATATTCTTCAAACACTTCTCCTTCCCTCTCATATTTTCTCTATTCACTCTATCTTTTTGCATTCATATCAAACCCTAGCTGTTCATTATCTGCAAATCCATCATGAACTCTTCATCAAGCCCAGGAAACCATGGAAAAGATCAAAACAAAAAGAGGAAAGCTGTTGAAACATCTCCCTCCAAACCCAAAAAGATAAAGATCACCTATGACCCTCTCAAGGTGAATCCATTCGAAGCAATGTTATCTGGAAACTATTCTAGACGTGTGTTTCAACCCCCTGGTGAAAGCCCTCCATCATCTCCATCTTCTTCCTCATCTTCTTTCCTTCTAGACTCAACTTCCTCTTCATCTATCCTTTCCTCTCCCTCAACCCATTCCGAAGAAATCTCCTCATCTTCACCCGCTGAGAATGTTGTCTCTGATAAAGATTGTGGAAGATCTGCATCAGAACCAAGTCTCCCTGACCCCTCGCCTGGAAGTCCAAGAAGCAGTCAATGAGGCGCTTCACTCCTTCATGGCATGCTGGCACAGATTCTGTCTTAGCTAGGGTCTTAGGCTTTGGTCTTAGTAGTTTTCTTTCCTTGTTGCATCTGCTTGTTAAACATCTTCTCATGTAATCTGTTTTGATTATCAATGAAAAGTTTCCTTGATTTACATTCCAGTGATTTTATTTGTCGTTTTATTCATCTGAATCTTTTGAAATATTCTTTTTGATGTTATGACAAAAAGGGGGAGAAGATAAATGATAAATGATTTGATTAATCTATCAGTTGCTGGGTAAAGCTCCCACACATTTACTAACAAGAACTGCAAGTTCTATATGGTTTAAGTGTTTTGCAGGTATAAAGAAGTGAAGAGAATCTTCAAAGCAAACACAAGAAACAAAACCATGGAAACTGAAGCAAGCCGAGTGCTGTCAAGCTTCAGAGATCAGAAGCACTGAGAATAGAATTTGATCCATATTTATCTATTTGATCTGACAAAATTCTATTTGCTCTGATACATTATTTTAGCCTATATGGCTCTGATACATATCATGTGTTCAAATATACATTTTATGTTCTGACTCGTTCATGCTGACTTTTGTCGTTTAGTTTTTTGTTCTGTAACATTTCAGGATGTAGAGATGCTCAGATGATGCTCTGGTACATTCAACAATGTTCTGATACAAATCTAGCATGAAGTGATGTTGGTAGAAATTCAAAGCTCTGAAGCTATCCGAGGGAAGCAGAAATCAGAAGCTGTGAATGTTCTAAAGATCCAGAAAACTCAAGTTCTGAAGCTGTCCTAAATGGAAGCAGAAATCAGAAGCTGTGAATGTTCAGAAGATCAAAGAAATTCAAGTTCTGAAGCTGTCCTAGATGGAAGCAGAAATCAGAAGCTGTGAATGTTCAGAAGATCAAAGAAATTCAAGTTCTGAAGCTGTCCTAGATGGAAGCAGGAATCAGAAGCTGTGAGTGTTCTAGGGATCTAAAGAAATTCTAGTTCTGAAGCTGTCCTATGGAAGCAGAAGTCAGAAGCTATGAATTCTCTAAAGACAGAAGCTTATATGATCGTCTCTACCGAAATAATCAGGGAAGTCTTTTATTAAAGTTCTTCGAGTATTTATTTCAGGGGGAGATTATTTATCTCAGGGGGAGATTGTTAATCTCAGGGGGAGACATATTCATATGCTTATGCTATAGCTGTGTAATTTGTCTTTTGCCGTCTGTTCTTTCTGATCGCAAATTCATATCATTTATATATGTTTTTGTCATCATCAAAAAGGGGGAGATTGTTAGAACAAGATTTGTTCTGATCAATTATCTTAGTTTTGATGATAACAATAATATGAATTTTGCTTAAGATAATATGGTACTCTAATCCAATGCAATTTCCTTTTCAGGAAATATATAAAGAGTACGCATAATTCAGCGCTCAGAAGCTTTGTCTCAAAGGGTTCAGCATGCAACATCAGAACATGGTCTGGCAAGACATCAGAAGATGGTCGAAGCAGAATCAGAACATGGGTCTATGGAAGCATCAGAAGAACAAGAGAACAGAAGCACTGAAGTTCTGATGGTATCACGCTCAGAAGCACTTCAAGGTCAGAAGATCAGAAGATGCTTTGCACCAAGCTGTTTGACTCTGATATTCAAACGTTGTATTCACAAACATCAGATCAGAAGGAAGTACAAGTGGCAAGCTACGCTGACTGACAAAAGGAACGTTAAAAGCTATTAAAGGCTACGTCAGTAGACACAGCGTGAACAAGGCTCGAGGTAGTTGACAAAAGCGTATAACATTAAATGCGATGCTGTACGGAACACGCAAAGCATTAAATGCACTCAACGGTCATCTTCTCCAACGCCTATAAATATGAAGTTCTGATGAGAAGCAAGGTTAACGATTCTGCACCAAAACAACTCAAATTAACTTGCTGAAACGCTGTTCAAATCAAAGCTCAGAATCTTCATCTTCATCAAAGCTCACTACATTGCTGTTGTAATATATTAGTGAGATTAAGCTTAAACGTTAAGAGAAATATCACAGTTTGTGATTATAGCTTTTAAGAAGCAATTGTAATACTCTTAGAATTGATTACATTAAGTTGTAAGGAACTAGAGTGATCGTGTGGATCAGAATACTCTAGGAAGTCTTAGAGGTTATCTAAGCAGGTTGTAACTAGAGTGATCGTGTGGATCAATATACTCTAGAAAAGTCTTAGAGGGTATCTAAGCAGTTGTTCCTGGAGTGATCAGTGTGTGATCAGAAGACTCTGGAAGACTTAGTTGCTGACTAAGTGGAGAACCATTGTAATCCGTGCGATTAGTGGATTAAATCCTCAGTTGAGGTAAATCATCTCTGCGGGGGTGGACTGGAGTAGTTTAGTTAACAACGAACCAGGATAAAAATAACTGTGCAATTTATTTTTATCTGTCAAGTTTTTAAAGCTACACTTATTCAAACCCCCCCTTTCTAAGTATTTTTCTATCCTTCATATATCATGTAACAATTTTATTTTGCACTATTTTTTTTCAAACATTCATTTCTTTCAAATAAAATATTCCATGCTTTCAATTTTTTTAAACAAATTTAATTTAAATTAAATTAATTCGTACAACACAATCAAAACAATCATATTTCACCATCAAATACAAATACGTCCATCCTAAAATTAAATAAATCCATACAACATACTCAAAATGATGATATTAAATTTACCATAAAATTACAAAAATACCAAAACAAGTTCACCATCAAATTAAAAATTCAATCAAAATAAGTTCACAATATAAAACTAAGGTCACCATGAAATTACAAATACAATGAAAAATTAAATTATACTTTATTCCAAATTTTTAAATGGCCAATTCACCATCCCAAAATAAATTAAAATAAACACATAATTTAAATGTATAACATTAAATTTTTTTCCAGTTTGAATATATCTGTTAAATGCAAAAGAACTCAAAAGAAAAGCAAATAACAGTTCGGGAATGACTGATTTATTCCTTGTGGAAATGCAGCTAATAAATAGAGAAAACACATAACAGACTACAACCCATGTTCTGCTAGAATTTAGGAAACAAACTTGACTACAAAAATTAAATTAAATCTAATAACAAATACTGCTAAAAATTAAGACACTTTTGACTAAGCCTTATCATTCCCTCCCTTGAACTAGACTGCATTTGCAGCTAGTTAACTCCTGAAACTTCACAAACTCCAAGCTTCCTTCTTAGCTCCCGAAATGACTCCAATTTCAATGGTTTGGTGAAGATGTCCGCTAACTGATGTCTTGAACCACAAAACTGAAGCTGCACAACTCCATCATTCACAAGCTCTCTTAAGAAATGGCACATCAATGTGCTTGCTCCTGCCATGCATCACTGGGTTCCTTGACAACTTAATTGTTGAGCTATTGTCACAAAAGATGACAGTACTTCTACTGCCCTTGTAGCCTATTTTTTCTAGCACCCTTTGCATCCATATTGCTTGACAACTACTTCCCGCAGCTGCTACAAATTCGGCTTCCGTCGTGCTCAACGTTACTATCGGTTGCTTTCGAGAAGACTAAGCTACTGCAGCTCCACTTAGCATAAAAACATAACCTGAAGTGCTTCTTCTATCCTCCACAGATCCATCATAATCACTGTCAGTAAAGCCAATCAATTCAATATTTCCTTCCCTTTTGTAAAGAATGTCGTACATTGCAGTACCTTGCAGGTAACATAGAATTCTTTTCACCGCTGAATAATGAACTTCTGTAGGTCTTGACATATACCTGCTCAATAAGCTAACTGCATACATTATGTCCGGCCTTGTCGCGGTCAAGTACATCAGGCTTCCAATCAGCTGTTTCAAAAATGAACCATCCATCTCAACACCATTGTCATCTTTGGAGATTTTAAATCCTGGAACCATTGGATTTTCAACAAAATTGCTATGCTTCATTCCAAACCTTCTCAACACTTTTGTCACATACTTTGTTTGACTGATGAATATACCACCAACAAATTGAATTACCTCAATACCAATAAAATACCTCATCTTTCCCAAGTCTGACATATCAAATTCCTTCATCATGGACTCTTTGAATTCAGACATCATGTTTTCATCATCTCCGGTATAAATTAAATCATCAACATACAAGCTAATGATCAAATATTTACCTTGTTTGACTTTGGTAAACAAAGTTTGCTCACTATCCTCCTTCTCAAAGCCTTCCTTTCTGAAGTATGATTCAATTCGGTTGAACCAAGCTCGTGGTGCCTGCTTGAGTCCTTACAAATCTTTTTTAAGCTTATATACCTTATGCTCCTCATTCTTTATTTCATAACCCCTTGGCTGCTCCACGTACACATTTTCAGCTAACTTCCCATGAAGAAAGGCTGACTTCACGTCCAGCTGAAACACACACCAGCTTCTCTGTGCAGCAAGTGCCAAAATCATTCGAACAGTGTTCATACGAGCTACAGGAGCATATACTTCTTCATAATCAACTCCGTATTTCTGAGCATACCCTTTGGCGACCAAGCGAGCCTTGTATTTTTCTAATTTTCTAAGCTCATTCAACTTGGTTTTGTACACCCATTTGACTCCTATTTTTTTCGCTTCTTTCGGCAGCTCCGTGAGATCCCACGTTCCATTCTTCTCAATTGATTTCATTTCTACATCCATGACTATCCTCCATTTCTCTTCCTTTACTGCTTCATCAAATGAAGTAGGATCAGAGTTAACTGCATGAGCAAACATGACTAAGTGAGTTTGTACCTCTTCCTCTTCATCAGAAAGGCCTTCACCGGAGACATAGTCATTCATCCATCTTGGTGCTCTACTGCTCTTCTATTTCGGGGCTGTGTCACTGGAGAAGGTGCATCTTCTTCTTCATTACAATCAGCTGCATTTTCTTCTTAATTACTATCACTCGATTCCTCCCTTTCTCCACTTTTCTCATCTTCCCATTTCAAATCAACTGTGTTATCTTCTCACCATGCTTTTTGTTTGCAAAGTCTTCAACCCTTTGTAGTTGAGATGACCGAATCTTCGGTGCCAGAGGTGCACCGCGTCTTCAGTGGTTGCTTGGAAGCACTCTTCCTTGCTGTCTCTTTTGATTGATGAAGTGCTTGATAAACGCATGAACATTCGATTTGCTGTCATGTTGGTTTGGAATACCAAACCTTTTGTGCCGTGATAAATCCGACACTCATTTGACTGCATTAGAACAGCCAAACCCTTTTCTTGCAGCTGTCCAACACTGAGTAGATTATTCTGCAAACCGGGCACATAATAGACATCTCTTACAAGGTTATTTACTCCTTTGATAGTCAATCGAACACTGCCTTTTCCAACAACGTTCATGCTTGCATAATTTTCCAACCTAACCACCTTGTTGAACCCTTCTTCTAAATCAAGGAAGAGTGATGAATCACCACACATGTGATTACTGCAGCCAGAGTCAATATACCACACAACATCTCGATCGCCTCCAAGCATGTTAACATACGCCCTTAGCACCAACTCTTCCGATTCCTCCAAACCAGCATAATTTGCTTAGCACTCGTACTGGAAGTGTCCAAGCTTATGACACTTGTAACACTCAACTGTTTCCTTATTCCTCGATTGGCTACCCCTGCCTCTGCCGTATCCTCGGCCTCCTCGGAAAGCAGCTCTTCCTCTTCCACCATAAATCTCTTCATGAGTCACCTTCAAAGCATGCTCATCTTCTCCACGTACTTTGAGTTTTTGCTCATGAACAAGCAGGGAGCTTTGCAAGGCATCCACAGATAGTTGATCTATGTCCTTGGCTTCCTCAATGGAACAAACAATGTAGTTCCACTTATCAGTGAGGGTTCTCAAAATCTTCTCAACGATCTTGACGTCACCCACATCTTCCCCGTAATTCCCCATGTTGTTTGCAACCATCATTACTCGACCAAAATAATCTGTGATCGATTCACCCTGCTTCATTGCTAAGACTTCAAAGTCCCGGCGTTGACGATTGAGCTGAGGTCTCTTCACTCGAGCATTGCCTTGACACTTCAACTTCATGGAATCCCAAAGCTGTTTAGATGTCTCCTTCTGCGTGATTGTCTTCATCCAATTATTATTGTAAATAAATAATCTTAGGTTTGATTATCGAACTTTGGGTACAAATCAATGTCTCAGCAGTAGTTAAATTCAAACTAGTGCAAATAGATAATGTACCAACCACCCGTGCCAAAAGCTGACTCAGAGGAAGTTGTACACGAGTAAGGATCCTCTTCATTTCTAAAAAGAAATGGAGGTGTTCATTACTATGATTTTAGTGTATAAATATGTAATTAATGTCACAATTTTTAAAAATACATGCATTTATATCTTTTATTTTTTTGAAAACTATAGTAATGAACACCTCTATTTCTTTTGAGAAATAGAGAGAATCCTTACTCGTTGTACACACCACTATAACCAATATATTTTTTTCATGCTAGAAAGGACCAAATAATTTTTAGAGTTTCCTTTCCAATAGCTCAAAATATCTATTGAATGATCTTTGCAATCATCATTATCATCCCAAACATACTTTTCTAATTCACTATTTTTTACATAAATTTTTTTTGCTTTATTTTAAAACTAAAAACATTATTCCAATCATCATCATCACAATAATCATCATCATCATTATCATCAAAATATTGAGTTGTGTTAACTTGTGCATGATTTCTTGAGGATGCACTATTAGACACAATAAAAATAAGATACACAGACATATAATACTAACAATTTTGGACAAGACTTTTGAATATTTTCAACATGTCTTTTCTTTTTGCGCTATTATACGTCTTATTAAAACAAAATTCAATGTAATCATATTAATAACGAAGATCTAAGACAAACACAATAAACAAAAGATACTAGATAACACCACCGTCTTAATACTTGCTAAACTTCAGTTTCATATTTGCAATCACCAATCTCAATTCATCATCTTCACTATTTGACCATTTATATAATGACTTCTGAATGTCGCACAAATTTTTGAAAAAGGTATTAGTAGTATTATGCAATGAACCTGAAAATGAAAGAGTTAAGTCATAAATCTTCAAAATTTTCATAAACACACGAGCACACTCCCAATCAATAACAGTAAGAATACACTTTCATTCACCAACAAGAAACACACTAAACACACTATCTTGATATCTAAGTCCATTAAGTTTCTTTTCATATTTAAAAATTACTTCTAACATCAGATAAGTAGCATTTCACCTTGTTGTGACATCAAGCGCTATTATTGAGGTACTATCCATAATACACTAATGCACACCTAATCTAGTTTGACGACTTAATAAACTTACAGGGATACCTTATTTATATAATGGATGCGTCAATTATTTTTCAGCCCATCATCAATATTCAAATTAAAAATGTGCATTGAGCATCTCATATGCATGAACTATCTCTTTAACAAAGTATGGTCAATCCAATCACTCATTTCATTAATTATATATGTGAATGCAAAATTATTAGCATTTGTATTAACAACAATTACACAAAAAAAAACTCTTTAATCCCATATTATTTCAAGCATACTTCTAAACCCTTTCCATTTATCCCCCCTTTATGATATGAAATCAAGTTAAAACTCAATATTTTCTTATTCAACTCCCACCCTTCATCATTATAATGATAAGTTATATACTTGTAATTAAAGCTTTGTAAGATTCTCTACACTCCTTCCATCACTTCATCAAGTTGCCTCGCAGAAAATTGATAAGCCTCCACAGATTCAGAAGCTCTTGGTGTTAAATTGACAAGTCTGTGACACAAATCTTTGTAACAGCTTGCTACAACCGTGCTCAAACTTCATACAACTACAGACAACAGTATCTTCTAAAGATTTTCTTTTGAAGAAGCAAAATAAATTAATAAAGTCTACACTGAGCACAAGAAGTGTAGCGTGAGACCACACACCAAAACAAAGAGTTTAAACTACAAGCAAACACCTCAGGGGCAAAATAGCCATCCATGTGAAAAAACTAAACCTGAACAATTAATATCCTACTAGAAAATGGCCTAGTAACCAGATGAAAAATAACACCTAAGACTAACAATGTAAAAATCATACTACAATACAGATTGCTTCCAGAAGCCAAAATCTCCGCAGTTAGTGAATTTCCCAGCAAGATTAACTGGCTCCAAAATGCGAAAATAACCAAGCATTAAGCTGCTTTTAGAAACCAACCGAATTTGCTACATCGGCTAGAGATCCAAGGTGCCTGACATTGCAGCAAGCGACAAGACTTAAGCGATACTGTCCCATGAACAAAAGCTGCACTGCAACACAGAACTGCTCGGAAAAACTCTGCGCCTGAACCTCAAACTGCTACACTACTACTGACCTCCAATCCTCGCCCCCTTACATAAAATTAATCTGGGATTTACGTACCACTGTATCAACTCACAGTTATGAAGATTATAGCTCAAACAATTCCACGAAATCCATTGGACAACTTCAAACGTCTGATCAACCGATTCAACAATATTGTTGAATAACGTTTTATTTCTTGCTTTCCTAACTCCGCTTGCTATATTCCTACCACTGCCGAGTAATGCTTCAAATTGTTCAAGATGATCCTCGCCTTCTTTTGGCAGCACCGACTGTAGACCTAGCCACTTGATAACTTGAGACCAAATTCCTACAAAAGTAGGACACTAAAAAAAAGTTGCGAAGTCGACTCAACCTCTCAGCATCCGCCGGCGCACCAAATATTATCGTGACAGATGACACCTCTCTTAACAAGGTTGTCTTTAAGTCTATTGTGGAGCAGTCTCCATGCTAGGCACGATACTTTTGAAGGTATTGATTTGTGCCAAATCGTAGACCACTTCTTTGTACACTCGGTCTTGTTCTCTTCCCTCAGCATCTTGTAATTCTCCTTCACTGAATACTCTACTGAGTTCACTTTGTCGCCTATGTCTATACAACTAATTATTCTCCACCAAGCTGAGCAGTTTGAGAATTGGATTCTAGGATTACCCTCACTCTCCCCATATCTATCAGACAAAGCTTTTAACCATAGGCCAAACCTCTCATTTCTTCTCATCTTCCATACCCATTTACCTAAGAGGACTATATTAAAGACACTCAAATTTTTCATGCCCAATCCTCTCTCTTCGATGGATCTACAAATTTTCTCCCATTTCACCCAATATATTTTTTTGACCTCCTCATAGCCCCCCACATAAATTGTTTAAATAAAGACTCGAATATTGATATAATACCGAAAGAATTGAAGGTGACACTATATTTTCTTGCATGGTCATATATGGTGGGTCCTACCATTTATTTTTTCTTAACAAACTAGCCAAAAAAATGACACATTTATTTTTATTTTTATATCATTTTCATTTGTGTTATATGCTTTTCAACTTTAAACAAAATTGTCTTCTACCACTCTAATAATGTAATAATTATATTATTATTAAAAATAAAATTAATTATATTTTTTTAAAAATTAATTATTTTCTATATTATCTTGCATGGTCATATATGGTGGGTCTTACCATCTTTTTTTGCTTAACAAACTAGCCAAAAAAATGACACATATTTCTTTTTATTTTTATTCATTTTCATTTGTGTCATATGCTTTTCAACTAAAAACATAATTGTCTTCTACCACTCTAATAATATAATAATTATATAATTATTAAATATAATAATTATATAATTATTAAAAATAAAATTAATTATATTTTTAAAACACTTTTTTTTTGTGTAAGCAAGATGGTATTAATTGGAGAACTAAGGGTTCTCAAACCTGTTACACAAAGGACGGATAAAAACAGAAACCCGCCGAAAAGAGATTACAAACCAAAATACAGTTAAGAGAGAAACAACAAAGGATCTTTTGTAAACTCATAGAAACTATATATTGGATGCGTAATTTCTCCGCAATACGACCACTTCCATAACAAAGATTTGATACTCCAAACCGTATTATCAACAACCTAACCTTCATTTCAGAAACAAAACCCGTTCCTAGTCAACCAAAATATCCACAAAATAGCTAACCATATCTAACCACATTTTCCATCTTTGACTTTCTTTTTTTTTACAAAAGAGGTGCCAATCCATAAAGCTAGCTAAGCATTCTTCTTCCACACCATTCTCCGGTTTCCCAATCCACGCCGCTATTTCCCTCCACACCACCCTCGCCTTGTCACACTTGAAAAAAGAATGATCACAACTTTCCGGAATAACACCACAAAACGCACACAAAGAATTTTCTATAGACAAAGTAACGCCCCTACATGCCAATAAATCCTTTGTTGGAAGCCTATTAATTAAAAGCCTCCAACCAAACGCCTTAATTTTGAAAGGCACTTGAATTTTCCAAATTAAATCCTTAGCTCCTTCAAATCTATTAAGAGGACCACGAGGGTATGTATAACCGGCCATAAAATCATAACAAGAAGCAACGGAAAACAAACCATCAACCGACCCACTCCACTTAACCTTGTCTCTTCCCTCCTTCGGGCCCTCACGGCCTAACAACAAAGAAAGGAGCAAGCCGTACTCGGACCCCACCACCGAATCGGTGTCAACGCCCAAACTCACCCCAAAATCCCCCCACATCCAAACTCCGTCTACCCAACCACTTATACAAGCCACCGCCACCCTCTTCAAAGAAGAGACCGAAAATAGCCTAGGAAAACGATCCTTATGGCTAAAATCGTCTAACCAACAAGATTCCCAAAACGGAGTGGTACAACCGTTCCCAATCACTATCCTACTCTTCACCTCTATCGGATCCTCCACCGAAATGTTACCGATCGAAATAAGATCTTTCCACCACACCGAAGAAGAAGAAGAAGAAGATGGAATAGAAGCAGAGTTAAGAGAAGAAGACATACCTCCACTTGATTATTTTCTAAAAAGATATTTAAATTTTTTAAATATGAAGTGGTAGTATCAAATTTAAAATAAAATGTAGAGTAAATTAATTATATAATTTAATTAATTAAAATAAATATAATTGATTAATATTTTAACATGATCATTTTAACAACGTCATTTTTGTTAATTTAATAAGCTAATCTATTTCTTTCTTCTTTATATTCCCCCCTTTATCACCACTAGTATAGTCTATAATCTGATTCGGGGATCAACTCTGACATCAAATGGATTGATATATTTACCCCTTTTATTATACTAAACAATCATTCTAATCTACTCTATATTTATTTCTCTCTTTTTTCACTCTCATCTATTTGTCTCATCGCATTTTCTTAGAACCAAATAAAGCCTTAATGGATTTAGACCCAAGATCAAGATGATAAAAACATGAAATTCGTTCACAAAACCATCGTGTCTTATTAGTATTATTTCTCTTACAAATAGAGCTGGCAAAATGGATTAGTCCATATGGCCCGGCCCGTCAGCCTGAAAAATCATAGAATTTTGGCCTTAAAATTATAGTCCATATTTTTCAGGTCTTTTTAGTCCAGTTTCGAAAAGCCTGCTATCCATTAAGGCTAGTCCATATGGGCCGTGGGTAGCCCATTAGGCCCACATAATTATAAAATTTTAAAAAATATATTACTATTTATATTATCTTACTCCAAAATAGCATATTGATTTTTCTCACCTTCCTCAATTTTATGTCAATTTTATTCAATCTTTCTCTTTTAAATATTATACTTTAATATAATCAACATTTTTTCATCGTATTATATTAGTTTTTCTCTTGTAATAAATATTCAAGTATTATTTTATACAATTTAGACATATATTGTATTTAGAAACATATAATATTTATAAGAGATAATATAGTATTTAAAAATGTATTATGTTTAAAATAACATAATTTTTAATTTTATTTATTTTATGGAGTTTTTATTTTAATTTTGTAAAATAAAAAAAAAATCATTTAAAACCGGATAGCCCGAAGTCCTTCTAGAATCGGACTCGGGTAGTAAATTTTGAACCCGTATTACACAGAGTCTTTTTGACCCGACCCAAAAAAATCCAAAACCCACTAAAACCGACGTGTTTAAGGCTGGGTAGCCCATATTAATAGTTCTACTTTCAATATCGTAACTTTAACTTTATATTTCTTTTAAAGAAAACATAATGTTAAAATTTGAAATTGAGTAAAACCCTAAGTAAGAAGGTACATGCATGAGTGTGTTGTGTCGGTAATGATAATACACACTTTACTAGGGCTGCACAAATTATCCGGTTAGAAGAAACCGATCCATAACCATATTCAAACCATATTAAAAAAACCGGAATATGTAATAACCGGTTATGATTGCATCCATTTATTTTTTAGAAATCAGTTTGGTTTTATAACCGGTTGAAATATTAAACAACTGTATCCAAATTTTTAGCTGACTCATTTCATTTTAGTGGCACACCATTAAAGTAAATTGCATTTATAATATACTTTTAAATTTAAATTGCTTTTAAAATACAACGTGTAAACGATATGGTACCATTAAAAATGTGTGCAGCATTATGAAATAAACTCTTCAAAATTGAATTTTGGTGGATGCAACAATTGCCTTAATAATTGATTTATGATCTGTTTGTAGTATATATATTGTTTAACGAGTAACGAATTTTGTTAAATAAAAGAATCTTTTAAAAAAAAATATTTTAACTGAAAAATGTATTTCAGTTTTGTTTATCTAAAACAAATTTGAAGTATTTTCATTTATTTATTATAATTTTTAAATGATAAATATTTAAATAATTTCTCATAAAATTTGTTTTAAAAACATAATTGTTTAAAAAATATGTAATTTTACTATGTTTAATTTTTAAACAATAAATATTTAAATTATAATAAATTAATTTAAATTTAAATTATAATAAATTAATTTTAAAATAATTCCAGTTACTTCATAATAAATTCTAATAAAAATCTTATCAAAGAAAAAAATCTAATAAAATTAATTTTAAAATAGATTAATTGATATGCAATGTTAGTATAAAAAAATTTACATCATTGGCGCATCACATTCATTCATAGAAGATATTTTAGATGTGATTAAAGAAAAAATCAAATATATATAAAAATTAAACAATTAGACATTTTAAATGTGATTAAAGAAAAAGTTAAACATATATAAAAATTTAATAGTTATAATTGACTAACAGTATAAAAATTCTTTATGCTATCAATGTATATCAATTAAATTCTTTATAAAATTTAAAATTAAAATTAATTTTTGTTCAAAAGCTGTAGCAAATGTGCATATTACTTTTTTTGTTAATAAATTTTTTTTCGTCAAGTTGGAAGCAGAACAAGTGCATATTACTTTTGTTAATAAAATTTATTAACAAAAGTAAATTTTATGGACACAGGCCACAGCTGCACAATTTCTGAGTTGTAGCAGGGATAAACTTCCCTTCAAATTTCTAGGAATTTCGGTTGGAGTAAACCCGAGAAGGATAGAGTCTTGGAAGGATGTTGTGAGTAGTGTCAAAAACAGGTTATCAGGGTGGAAGTCGCGACTTCTATCAATTGGGGGCAAAGTCACACTTCTTAACTCAGTGTTGTCTAGTCTCCCAATTTATACTATGTCATTTTACCGTGCTCCCGTCAAGGTTATCAAAGAGTTAATAAGTATTCAGAGTTGCTTTCTTTGGGGTGGAACCGAAGATAAAAGAACAATAAATTGGGTTAGTTGGCACAATATCTGTAAACCCAAATCGGAGGGTGGTTTGGGCGTCAAACATATCGGCCATTTCAATAACGCGCTTTTGTCTAAATGGAAATGGCGGTTATTGACAGAAGGGGCAGCGATGTGGAGTCTCATTTTAAAAGCTAGATACGGAGATGTTCATAAAGCTGTGTTTATGGGTGCAATGTTTAAGTCGGAAAAGAAACATTCAGTCTGGTGGAAAGACATGATGGTGGCAAGCATACATAATTCTAACTTTGTTGATTGTTTTGCAGGTAACATTTCTTGTGGGCTAGGTGTTGGTAATTCTATACCATTCTGGTTTGGCAGATGGTTGGGTGGCAGTACATTAAAGCAACTATTTCCCTTGCTGTTCAGCTTATCAAACAATCAGCGCGGGTTCGTGAGCGAAATGGGTGCGTGGCATGGGCAGCTGTGGTCTTGGGATCTTCACATAGAAGCTGGAAATCTTTTAGATAATCCACTTGCAGTTATGGAGGCTTTGGAGCTGGTGGAGATTTTGGCCGATATTAATCCAATAGTGGGTGGTTCGGATTCTTTTAAGTGGTGGCCAAATACCGACGGGATCTTTTCCGTGAAGAGTTGTACATCTTCCTTGAGAGAGCATCAATTGGAGAGGGTGGTAGATGTGAATAGTTTAGCGGTGTTAAAAAGGTTTTGGGATACTGCGGTTCCATCAAAAATAAAATTTTTTGGGTGGCGTCTTATATTAAACCGTCTGCCGGTGCGGGACCAATTAGCGCATAGAAACATTATTCATAGGGAAGAAGATAAGCTCTGTGTGTTCTGTGCAGCAGAGATCGAAGACATTGATCATCTTTTTTTCAAATGTCCTTTCTCCAAACAAGTGTGGTCGAATATCGCTTTATGGCTGGATGTTAATTTGGTGGGTGAGCAGGGTGGATACATGCATCTGGAGCAGTTCATTTTAAGTTTGATTGGTAAGATGCCAAAGCAGATAGTGTGTTTGGTTTGGTTAACAACAGTTTGGTCTATTTGGAATGCAAGAAACAACTTCATGTTCAACAATGAGGATGTTGTTCTAGATGAAGTTATAGTTAATATTAAAGTGGTTTCTTGGATTTGGTTAGTGATAGGTACTAAGACAGGAAAATGTAATCCATTATTTTTCTGGTTTCAAGCACCTTTAGATATACTAAAAGGTGCCTAATTTCTCTGCTTAACTCTGTAATGGTTTTTGGGTTGTTGGTACTGCTAGTACCTCTCCCAGCTTATTAATCAATTTGGCTTATCAAAAAAAAAAAGTACTATAGATGATTTTTCAATTAATTTTCCATTAAATTTTCATCAGGATAAGTATAATACTGAAGTGTTACTTTCATTAAAACCGGTTATAAAACCGGTTATGTTTTGCTTAAACCAGTTGTAAAAAGGAAATTTCTTTCTCTACCTCCCTCTTTTCTTGGTCACCTCTGATAAAAAACCCAAAATACCCTCACTTCGGAAATGCATTTTCGAAACGTTTTTTTTTTCAAAATTTGTCTTATTTCGGAAATGCACTTCCGAAAACACGAAAAAAATGTGTTTTCGGAGATGCATTTCCGAAAACACCCCTTTTTTGAGTTTTCGGAGATGCATTTTCGAAAACACCTTTTTTTTTTAGGAGAGGGTGTCTTCGGAGATGCATATCCGAAATATTCCAAGACCAAATTGGTCTTGAAATGTTTCGGATATATACTTCCGAAAGAATTCAATAATTATTAAAAAATTAAAATCTAGTTGAATCAATACAATTAATAGGTATAAAATCAAGGTGAATCAATAAAATGAAGGTGAATCAAAATTTCCTAAACAATTTTAAAGTTCAAAATTATTTTTAACTTATATAAATCAAAAACATTTTAATTCCATAAGTAAATTTTGAATTATATAGAATTAAATATAAAATTTATTCATTAAATAAAATTAAGACAAAATCTTTTTTTAATTTTTTTAAACTAAATAAAAAATTATAACTTATTTTTAATTATGAATCAGAATAGAAATATATAAATATATAATAATAATTATTAATTTTGTATGTGAAATATATAAATATATAATATATAAATATATAATAATTAATATATAAATATATAAATATATAATAATTATTATAAATTAAAACACTCATTTTTTTAATTTTTATAATTATTATATAAATATATAAATATATTTATAATTAATATATAATAATTATTATATAAATATATAAATATATAAATATATAATAATTTTTATAAATATATAATAATTATTATAATTATTATATAAATATATAAATTAAAACACTCATTTTTTTAATTTTTTTGTAAATACATAATAATTATTATAAATATATAAATATATAAATAAAAAATTATAACTCATCTTGTAAGTGAAATTATTTTAGTTTTTTTAATTAAAATTATTTTAAATTTTAAAATATGAATCAGAATAGAAATATATAATAATTATTATTCATAACTCATAAATTATATCAAAATATATAATTATTATTATTATACATTACTCATAAATTATATCAAATTTATGATATATGAATTAATTAATATCCTAAAATTAATTTTTGGGATTTTTAGATTTTTTTTTTGTTTTTTCGGAGATGCATCTCCGAATTAATCAAAATCTCAACTTTTGGGATTTTTTCGGAAATGCACTTCCGAAGTCTGGAAAAATTTAAAAAAAAAATATTTCGGAAATGCATTTCCGAAGCAGGGGTAAAGTGGGGTTTTCGCTGGGGGTAACCCCATAGGGAGGTGGGTAAAGAAAAAATCTTATAAAAAATGGTTTTTAAATCCAATCCATATTATTGGTTATTATGTGGATATGGTTTGGGTAATAGAAAATCCAAACCATGAACACCCCACACTTTACTGCATACGTAATATACTATCCATTTACTCCTACCCATTTTTAAATGCCCTACCAACTAAAACAATCATATTATCATAGTGTATCTGTCAACAAATCACTAGCTTATATGTAAGTGGATTAATGACCCACTATTTGAAATTTGCGTCTTGTTGTCAATTTTCTTCTTGCACTAACATACAATTTATTCTTAAATCTTATTTAAATAAATATTAACTTAATCAAAATTATTTTAAATCATCCTTAAACTAAACACAAGCTAAATTTGTTACAGATACGGTACGGTGATACACGTTACGATATCATGCGCATTTTTATGACCTTATCCAAATAGTAGAACTTATGACGTGTCATAAATCTTTCATCACATGAGGACAAGTGTCAAATGAATGGATTGGAAAAATTAAATGAAAAATTCTTAGTTGAACACGGATATAAAAAATTATTTTACACACAACGATTCACAAAATTTTAATTAATTAAAAAATAAATTAATAATTTTTTCTCTTCTTTATAATCTCAATCACGGTATAAATCCAATTAAAAATAAAATTAAAATAATAATAAATTAAAAAATTATTCTCTTTTTATTGGTTGTACCTAAGAAATAGATTTAGGATCATGTCCATAAAAAATTTCTCTAATTTTTATTTGTCGTTTTCAATTAGCACAAACTTGCACCTTGGGAACTGTGAACTAATGAAATGGAACTGAAAAGTTACTAGTACTTTTTTGTTTGAGTGAGTGGAAATGGCACGTCAAGTGAAAAACGGCATTTGGCAAAAAAAAAAAAAAATGAAATACCATGTCTCACAAATCATATCTTTAAATGTAAAAGAAAGTTGCTTAAATAGTTAAATCAAAAGAATACTTTTTATTTTTCTAAATAAAATAAAAATTTAATTATAAAAAATAAATATTTAAAGTTTTTTTTAAAATAACCATATTATAAAATAAAAATATTTATATAATTTAAGTTGTTTTCCATTTAACCGTTTGAATGACAAGTTAGATAAATTGGCGTCTTTAATGAAGCAAACTAATACAATTGACCTATACTCTTTCTTATTTAAAGGGGACGTCAATTCATCGGCGGCTTCCATTATATGTTTTTTTAAATTAATAATAAAATATTATATTTTAATTGGTACTATTTTGTATAAATAGATGTATGATATTGAATCATTTTTCACACATCTATTGAGTTTCTTCTTCATTTGTTCTAACATGAGTAGTAAAAGACATGAGTGTGTTTTTTATTCAATAACCAAGCCTTTGATGAAGATGTGTTTTTGGGTTAATTGGAGTTTCGAGCAACTTGATCCTTTGGTTAGACTGAGAGATTAATGATAGTGAAAAAGATAGAAGAATTGACATACTTGTTTCATACATCTCTATTGCGGATGCCAATGATGATATTCAGCGTATGTGGGTGCCAGTTAAAGATGATTATGACGTCAGAGATATAATATCTACACTAGATGATATTATTTTGACTATTGTATGCTTCTAGATATGTTGTAGTGTTACGTCTTTTTATTTGTTGTTTTAGGTGTGTTTGTGTTCGTTTTGTTGTAACCAAAAGTTGTTATCTATATTAAATTCCTAGGTTACAAAAATTAAGAAGGTTTGTTATGACATGGCCCAATCGCTGACCCTCGTTAAATGCCCTAGTCCATTTCTCCACTAGAATATTATCGACCCATCTAAAAGCATCCGCGCATTTGACAATCTAATTTTTTCGCGGTAGTGTTTGAATGATGGTTGATTTAAAACATACCATGCGTTCATAACGTTTTTTAGAAGACACTTGTCTTTGATTTTCTGCATGAAAATTTATGCAATATGTCTAATGCATTTGACATGTGTAGAAGGTGAATTTTGCCGACCCTTATCAATATTATTGTACGCAATATAAATAGATCACTACAACAAAAATCAATTTAGGCAACTGTCGCTATGCGAAAAATCACAGAGTCGCCATCGAACGTTATTTATCCCAACAGGGAAAGAAAAACATCGAGAAAACCTTAGAAGAAAATGGTCTCACAACCAAAACTCGGGTATGGAAGTCAGTTATGCAAGGGGGAGGTATTAGCACCCCTCACATCCGTTGTACTCTATGGGATCTGCTCTGGTTGTTCTTATCAAAGGGTGTGTATATCTAATGTTGAAATTAAAAACAAAAAAGTTTTTATTATTAAGCTCGCCAGGATTTGTATATCTAAAGTGTGTCTGCTCTGATGCCAATTGAAATTCTAGTTTGTTCGCAAGACAGATGTTCCACACAATGTGTGGGACAATGTGTATAACTTACTTATAACAAATTGACATATAATAGAAAATAAAAATGATTAGACGATAAAGAACACAGAGGATTGTTAACCCAGTTTAGTGCACCGTCACCTATGTCTGAGGGGCTTTTAATCCAAGAAAGGAAATTCACTTTCAATAGTATTAGTACAAATATGATAAACCCTTGTTCAATGCCTCTCTTTCTAATACTACCAGTGACTTTTTATTTAAGACTCTCTCTAAATATGAGAAACTCTCTCATTTTTTCTCAATAACTAAACATGGTATTAATATTTTTAACGCAACTTTCACAATTTACCAAAGCAAATTATCCCTCGCTCACATCAAATGTTTTCACCCCCTTTTATCATAAAAGAAAGGTGTATGAAAGATATTTGAGAAAGTGATAAGATAGTTTAATTTAGATATAGTGCCAAGCAAAACTTGTAACATAGAATGTATAGAAAATAAGAAGCACAATAGTACATCAAAAATAAATATATTTGATTGATAATGATCAAAATCAAACTTAAATAAAATAGTTACACAAATCAAGGAATGTTAAAAGCAGGTGAAGCAATTCCTATCATATATTCTTGGAGAGTATTTCCATGACTAGGTTAAATGACAATTTTAACTCGGTAAACTCAATTTTAACTAGGTTTACATAGACTAGCTTCTTCGCATACTTAAAGTATTTATACTATTTTACCCTCTAAAGAGACTTATTAAGATTCCATAAGAAGAGGAGTTTTTAAGATAAAATATGTTTATAGGTTTAAGATTAGGATGAAAGAAATGGAGAAATTGGTTGATTTTAAAGCGGATAAAAATAATGAGGTGATGTGTGTCGGTGGGTGAGGTGATTTTCTTGTGTAGGAGTGTTTGTGAATTTTAATAGATTCTCAAAAAAGGTGAAGAAAGATATATTCAATCATATTTTTTTGATCCTATTGTATTCTTGCTATATTAGTTTTACTGTTTGCTAATTTTACTTCTACAGCAATTTAAGTCTTTGATAATTATAATTGATATGATTGTTTTGAAGGTTCAATAAAACATAAGAAACGGGGGGTTGAATTGGGTTTTAAGATTAAATCTTTTTCGCCCACCCAAACACAAAACAAGTCAAATACAACAATGATAAAAAAAAACACAAGTACTTTTATCTTAGTTCCCTTTTAACTAGGTTACCTAGTTCATCCGCCAATGTGATTTATCCTTCTCAATAAGGACTTATTCTCTCTCCAAATCAGAATAACTGAGAAACTTCCGACCCTCCCCCCTTAAAGGTGTCAAATCGATTCAAAACACGTTAGAAAAGCCCAAAAAAAAGACCCATCGTGCACACGATGGCTGTCTTATATCATGTATGATAAAATCACGTGCGCGATAGTTGTGCGATGGCCTGTGCAATAAAATCACGCGTGTGATGGCGCACGATTCCTTGTATGATGACGTGTCACGCACGTGATGCTGTGTGATACGTTACGTGATTATTCCACTGACTTTTGCGATTTTGCTCCATTTTTCATCTTATTTTCCCCAAGTCCTTATTTTTTTCATACTTAGTGATTTTTGCATCTTTCTTCGGCCTTTATGCTTCATATATGTTCATCTTTAACGGATTTTGCTCAAATTTCTCAACGAAATATACGTAATGACCAAGTGTCATCATTTCTCTTTATTATTTTCTTTATTTTTTTGCTATTTTGCATTTAGACTCATTACTACTTATCACTTTTTATCTTGTCATATGGGGAGAATTCGTAATGTGGGTCTAGATTTAATTTATGTGATTTATGATATTTTTGGTATCGTGTAATGTTGCTGGGGGAGAACAAACAAAAGGAGGAAACCACTGATCCACTTTACTTCGGCTTAATATCAACTGAATTCCAATTAAAAATTTTGTAAGATTTCTAAGCATAAAAAAGGGGGAGATTGAAGTTACTTTGCCTCCTAGTGTGTTTTACATAGTTTATGTTTTGTTGCTTGTCAATTCAGCCTTTAGGTTTATTGGTCGTAATTGAGTCTCCTCACATAGCTGCACATTCTAGAGTTGAGTGTTAAATCGATTTTACACATGCATAAATCTAACTATTTGCTTAAAGTCAATGTAATAGGGCTCTAATCAACTAGTCATAGTTTTGGATCAAGAAACACATAAAAACATTATTTAAATCATGGCAAATTTTGTTCAAATAAACACTTCATTTTTTGTAAAATTTTAGCCTTTAGGTTTATTAGTCATAATTGAGTCTCCTCACATAGGTGCACATTCTAGAGATGAGTGTTAAATCGATTTTACGCATGCATAAATCTAACTATTTGCTTAGAGTCAATGCAATATGGCTTTAGTCAACTGGTCATAGTTTTGGATCAAGAAACACATAAAAGCATGATTTAAATCGTGTCAAATTTTGTTAAAATAAACACTTCATTTTTTGTAAAATTATACTTTTTGAAGTGTGATTCGAATAAGAGAATTGGATGACTCAAATAAAAAATTGAATATAAAGATTAGAAATTGACTCTGTATTTTTGGTTTAAATCATGAAAAACGGTGACTTGAATCGAAAATTGAATTTGAAAAACAGGATTTTACCTTTATAATTCTGACTCGAATCACAAAAAAGTCTGACTAGAATCATGAATGTCTTAATTCGAATCACAATATGGCTTGACTCGAATCAAAATTTGAATATAGGTTTTTGATTTTGTTTAAGTATTTCTGATTCGAATCATGGATTTGTATTACTCAAATAAATGACTCGAATCAGGACATGGTCATATTCAATCATAGAAGCAGTTTTCTGTCTTTTTAATTCTTGATTGAAATAATTCACTCACTCGACTCTAACAAAACCATTTTCTCTTGAATTAAATCAAATGGGATCCCCCCCCCCTCATTTTTATGCATAATCTCCAACGCTATAAATCATTTTCTAAATCCATCACATAGCATGCATATGAATTTGAGGGTCATAGCACACATAACACATTTTTCTCTCAAACTTTCAAAAATCATTTTGAGTTTTTTTTGAGATTGCATCTGAAATTTCACTTCATTTTCAACCTCTAGCTCCAATCCTTGTCGTTTTAGTTTAGCTTCTCAACCTTGGGAGTGGGATCTGTGTGAGGAGGTTTGTTTGGTTTTAACATTTTGTAAAGGTTTGAAGATTTGTGGTTGGTAGTTTTTGTGTGGTTATGGCTGGGATTGACATTCCAGTAGGAAAAAGAAGAATTTGTTTTCTCCAATATTGCTTTAATAGAACTGTGTAAATGTTGCTATCAATAGAGCTAGAGTCCATATTACGTTCATAAAAATTTGTTGGATGAGAATATGGAGTAAGAAAACATTCTAGAAGGGGGATGAATAGACTAAAACAAAAAATTCAATTGATTTTTCAAAAAAGAATTATCAGAGGTTTTTCAGAGTTTGCGCGCGGAAGATTTAGAGAGAAAAATATGAGAATTATACTTTTATTGAAACTTGATTATGCTGACACTTTATTACTTCATGATTATCAAAAATGATTTATTGATGATACACAAAGGTATTCAATTGATACTAGTTGTATATTTCACAAGGTGTGATTATACAACGATTCAATTTCAATGAATTCTAAACTCAACTATTTCTTAGAACTTAATCACCATTAAATCTTGATTAGACACCAATTCTAACATAACCTAACCTTACATAATAAATATCTATCATTTGAATAAAAGATAAACTATGCTAAGAATTGAAAACCTAAGCATGGAATATCCTACACAAATTAAATGCAAAAGTAAGTGTGTGTGTGAGAGAGAGAGAGAGAGAGCATCAGGATTTATAGTGCTTCAGCATTTGTCCTCGCTTTGCTTACGTGCACTCTTCAGTGGTTTCTCATTGGAACATGCATTGTTGATTTTTATTTTGACAAATGTTGTAAGAGTTCATACAATCAATTATCCATAATAATGCTTAGAAATATAAATATCATATATGAATCTTAACTTGTATAAAACTTAATGTCAAAATCTTTTGCGTAATCTTTACTTGATTTACGCTTCTTGAATCTTCCAGTATCACCAATATGCTCCAAGCCTTCATGTGTAACAATCTCCTCTTGATCCTACTGATTACTTGAGCGATGAACTTTATGAAGATTTGAGAAAAATCCACCTTATTTGTAGCCTTCCACGCAGTCACTACCAAGGTATTATGGAGAGAAGAACCTCCTTCTTTCGCTACTACAAATAATACATACAACGACGCCACCTCTACCACGGTCCTTTAGGAGATCGTAGTGATATCTTTAGATTATGGCGCCTATACAATTTTCTATTTTTTAATTAAACATTGTAAATGGATTACCAAGACTTATGTAATCAACTGTAATGATATTATATGCGTGGAAATCAATTTGACTCTCAACGCCTACAAATATGTGATTCTCTTCTGTAGTTTAGATTAGCCATTAATTTTTATTTAAAAAATGAAAAATAATATCACCATGGTTCATTATGTTAACCGTTGTACTATATTTCCCATTTTTATTAATTTTTAGTGTCCTCAAATCTGGCCTTTTTTATGAAATATCATTAATGTGATTCTTATATCACCATAATTTTTATAGATAACCGTTGTGGTATATTTTTCTTTTTAAAATTTTTAAATTCTTAAAACTTGGCGCTTTTCATAAAATATCATCTTATATCACAACGAGTTTAAATTTTAACTGTGGTGATATGTAGTATTCACTATAAGGTAACATAACTAGCTAACATGTCTCTTCAGTTTCATTTTTTCATTTCCATCACGAAACAACGTCATTTCAACCCTAAGGAAACAACATCATTGCAATCTTAATGAAACAACACCATTGCAACCCTAACAAAAAAAATCAGTATCATCCCTAACGAAACATTTAACATCATCAGTTCTTTTGTCTCGTTTGGAAGGAGCAAATTCCATTTTAAACATCATCAGTTCTTTCGTATCGTTTGGAAGGAGCCTTCGGTTTAGCTTTTAAGGAGGAACTCAAAGAAGGAGCCAACCCCGTTTTTTGCTTATTCATCGTGTTTCCATTTCCAATACGTAAATGTTTTCCCCATGCATCTACAATACTGTCATTTTAAATTATTTATGTTGCCATTGTTGTTGATGATGTTATTGTTGTTGTTGATGCCAATGTTGTCGATGATGCCATTAATGTTGGTTATGTATTTTTTTTATGCCTTGTTGTAGTGATGTTATTGTCGTTGTTGACGCTATTGTTGTTGTTAGTATTGTTGTTTATAGATAGGCATTGCCTTTGCCTCTGCATCTTCTTCATCTGATAGTGACGAAGATATGTGCATAAGTGAAACCAATACAAACGATACTCAATTTGTAGGCGGAGAATCAAAATAACAAAGAGGTTGCACAATGATGGCTAAACACAAAAAGACTTATTTAGTCCTAAAGTCCCATAACTTAATTTGAGGTTTCAGTTTGGTCCCTTATGTAATAAACATTACAAATAAATTCCTTAACAATGGTTTCGTTAACCAATTTGATCCATTCCGTTAATTTGGCTATAAAAACGATAATTGGACTGATGTAGAATGACAACAAGTATTAAAATACATTTGTGACTCAACATGGCATTATATTAATGTTTCAAGCTCAATGTTTCTTCAATAACCATTTTCACGTTCTTTGCATAAATTAAGGTTACTATTCATCTTCTTCTTCATCTTTCTTCTTCCAAATTTGTGAAAAAATCTTCTGAAGGATAGAAAAACACTTAGAAAGGGGGGGGGGGGGGGTTGAATAAGTGTAGTTTTAAAACTCTTAAGATAAAAACAATTTGCACAATGATTTTTATCCTGGTTCGTTGTTAACTAAACTACTCCAGTCCACCCCCTTGGAGTGATTTACCTCACCTGAGGATTTAATCCACTAATCACACAAGATTACAATGGTTTTCCACTTAGATAACCTCTAAGTCTTCTAGAGTATTCTGATCACAACCTGATCACTCTAGGAACACAATGCTTAGATACCCCCTAAGACTTTCTAGAGAATCCGATCACAACTTGATCTCCTCTAGTTCTTACAAATGAATGTAAACAAATTCTTACAAGAGTGTTACAATGCTTCTTAAAAGCTATAATCACAACTGTGATATTTCTCTTAAAGTTTAAGCTTAATCTCACTAAGATATTACAATAGTAATGAAGTGAGGTTGAAGATGAAGTTTGAGAGCTTTTTGAATTTGACAGCGTTTCTGTAAGTTTGCGCAAAGTGTTGTTTTCAACTTCTCATCAGAACTTCTATTTATAGGCGTTTGAGAAGATGACCTTTGGGAGCATTTAATGCGTTGCGTGATCCGTACAACATTGCATTTAATCTTTCACTCTTTTGTCAACTACCTCGAGCCTTGCTTTTCCTGCTTTAACTGACGTTGCCTTTAATAGCTTCTAACATTCCTTTTGTCAGTCAGCGTAGTCTGCCATCTTGTACTTGCTTCTGATCTAATGTTTGTATAAACAACGTTTGAATATCATCAGAGTCAAACAGCTTGGTGCAGAGCATCTTCTTGTCTTCTGACCTTGAAGTGCTTCTAGCGTGATACCATGAGAACTTCAGTGCTTCTACTTCTGATCTCAAGTTCTTCTGATGCTTCAATAAACCATGTTCTGATTCTTCTTGACCATCTTCTAATGTCTTGCGAGAGCATGTTCTGATGTTGCATACTTGAACCTTCTGAGTCAGTGCTTCTTGCGCTGAATTTGTGCATACTCTTTATATATTTCCTGAAATGGAAATTGCATAGGATTAGAGTACCACATTATCTCAAGCAAAATTCATATACATTGTTATCATCAAAACTAAGAATATTGATCAGAACAAATCTTGTTCTAACAATCTCCCCTTTTTTGATGATGACAAAAACATATATAAATGATATAAATTTGCAATCAGAATATCAGACGGCTAAAGACAATTACACAGTTATAGCATAAACATATAAACATAGTGTGTGAATATGTCTCCCCCTGAGATAAACAATCTCCCCCTGAAATAAATACTAGAAGAAATTTATAAATAAAAGACTTCCCTGAGTATTTTTCATTTCAGTTGAGACGTTCACATAAGCTTAGAACTTCAGAACATTCAGAGCTTCTGCTTCTTGCTTCCATAGGACAGCTTCAGAGCTTTGAATTTCTTCTTCAATCATTGCATGCTAGATTGTATCAGAGCATTGTTGAATGT
The DNA here is from genome assembly GCF_029867415.1 of Vicia villosa. Lineage (NCBI taxonomy): Eukaryota > Viridiplantae > Streptophyta > Magnoliopsida > Fabales > Fabaceae > Vicia > Vicia villosa. The sequence goes on from NC_081185.1 coordinate 130,147,995, forward strand.
ACCAGAGCATTATCAGAGCATCTCTACATCCTGAAATGTTTCAGAACAAGCTAAACGACAAAATTCAGAGCATGAATGAATCAGAACACAAAATATGTATCAGAGCATATAGTATGTATCACAACACAAAACAAATTGTATCAAAATACATAAAAAATGCATCAGAACATATAAGGGATAAGAATGTGTTATAGCATATTCTGCTACGAGAATATCAGAACATTCTTCCTTCTTTCTTCTGATCATGAAGCTTGACAGCACTCAGCTTGCTTCAAGTTCCATGAGCATGTTTCTATATAGAATTGCTTTTCCCCATGTCTTTGCTTCTCATGTTGAGCTTTTTAAAATGTCTTCAATCCTGCAAAAAACTCAAAGACATAGAACTTGCAAATTCTGTTAGAAATGTGGAGACTTACTCCCAGCAACTGATAATATAAATCAGATCATTTATCACATTTTCTCCCCCTTTTTGTCATAACATCAAAAAGCATAAAAGATTCAGATGAAAAACAAACAATATGAGAGAAAAAAAGATAATATTCATTGATTTCATCAGAAAATTATCAGAAGATACAAGAAACAATGCAAGAAGACAGATGCAAGAACAAGAGACAACTAAGACTCAAAGACTACGACTAGCCTAGCTTAGACATAATCTTGGCCAGCATGTCATGAATCCCAACAGTGCTTTCATTTTGCTTCTTCATGAAGTCTCTGAACTCTTCATGTGCTTCATCATGCTTATCCAGGCGAGAAGCAAGGATAACTTGATTCTGTTGAAGAGCCTCCAGAGTCTTCTCCAGACGAGAGGATTCACCAGAAGTTTCACCACCAGCATTCAGTGGAATAGCATGTCCAACAGAAGCATCCAATGTAAGAACATCTTCTTGAGTTTCTGGAACAGGAGTTTTCTCAGAAGATTGATTCTCAACATCTTGTTTCTCAGCATCAGCTTCTTCCATAGAAGCATCTTCATCATATTCTGGAGTAGGAAGATCAGAAACTCCATTCTCCAAAGCTTGAAGAATCTCAGCCAGATTCTTTGGAGGAATGGGAGCAGCATCGGCTGGATGATAGACAACCTCAGGAACAGCCATGGTAGGAGCCTGCTCAGAAGAATTTGCCCTAAGCCAGTGGAATAGCCATTGGGAATCTTCAGTCAGAACAGGAAACTTAGGCTTCCACGCAACAATCTCCCAAGAGTGTGCTTCTTGTTCAGCTTCTGAAGCTTCTGCCAGTTCATCAACAAAAGCTTTCTCTTCAAAACAATACCTGCCTCCAAGGGGACTGTGTCAGAACTCTTCATAGGATCTCAGAATTCCAAGATGACCAGGAGCTTCTGCTTCACATATCTTCTAAAGCTTCCAGAACTCATAGTTCATCTGTGTTCTGAACATCCTCTAGAGATTCCTGAGTTCAACATCATCCATCCTGGCATGATGTGCTGCCTTCAAAGTCTCTAAATCTATCTGCAGTCTCAGATTTAACAATTCAAAACGTACACCAACAGAAAATTCCCGGCGGGATTTGAGTCTGGTGATGGCAAAATCTGGTCTCATAAGGAAATAGGGTTGAGGATCTCTATCGAGACAAAAAAATGATTCTGCTTCATTCTCAGAGTCTAACACCACTAACTCAGGTTCAGGACGAGGCTTAGGTGTGTAGTTGCAATCACGAAGCAATTGCTCATGTGATGCAGAATCTGGGAGGTCAGAGATGGAGGGGTTATTTTGTGAGGGAGAAGGAATGGGTTCATAGTTAGCATGAGGAGGAGGTTCAGAAGTGGAGATATTTGAGTGAGGAGGAAAGAGGGTTTGAAGGGGTTGGATATCAAGAATGAGGGTTTCTAGGGGATGGCCAGAAGCAATGTTGGTTGTGGGTGGAGAGGGAGGAATGAGAATTGTTGTTTGGGGAGAAGAAGGAGGTGTGAGAACATGGGTGAGTTGAGGTGATTCTGTTGGGGCTGTTTTTGGTAGAATTTCTGGTTGAGGGTTAACCGGAACTTCTGTTGGTATATATTCTAAATGTAAAACAGATACAGAGACAAGTTCAGAAAGATGTATACCTTTAGACATCTTCTAAAGAGCTTCAAATTCAGCCTCAAGTCTTTTTTGCTTCTCGTTCTTCTTCTCTTCCACAACCTTCTCCTTTCCTAGAGCAATATTTCTTTTTCTGGCTGTAGCAGGCCTTTCTTTCTCCTTATCCAAAGCTTCTCGACTCTCAGCTTCTTGATTTGCCCCTTATTGATTTTCTTCTTCTTGCTGATTCACAGCTTCTGGAATCTCTTCTTCTTCTTCATCCAAATCTACTATTATTAATTTTCTTTTCTTTTTCTTCTTCTTTTCTACTTCCTTTCCATCTTCTACATTCTTATTTTTCTTCAACTTTCTCTTCTTCTTCTTCTTCCTCTCAGCACCTGCTTGATCAGTATTTTCATTTTCAACTGATACATCCTGATTCTCTTCAGCAATAACTTCTCTTTCAGCAGCATTCTCATCAACTACTGCAGCAGCTTCTTCTTGAGTTTCCTTTTCCTAGCTGACAGAAGGACGATCAAAATTACGCTTTGTCCTTCTTTCTTTGTTAACCATAACTTCTTGAGCAGACTCTGAAGCAATTTCTGAAACTGCAGTCTTGGAAGTGGAGGCTTTCTTCCGACTAACTTTAGCAGGGACATCTTTGGCTTTATCTTCCTTGAGAGAGTTAAGATATTTAGTCCTAACTTCTGGTAGCTCACTTCTGAAAAATGATTCAAACTCAGCAAGAACAGGACTTCTTCTGCTTCTTGCTTCTGGGAGAGGTTGAGGATTGACTCTAACAGCTTGAATAAGATTCATCTTTCTCAAGGTATGAGCATTCAAGCAGCTTCCTGTATCAGTAACAAGATCCTTGATAACTCCTTGAGCTTCCAAGTCTTCAACAATCTTGGTATGAACCAGAAGATTGGTGATTATTCTTCCAAAAGGAATAATGTTACCTTTCTTCGTTCTGAAGGCATTTATGGAGTCCCCTACAACATTCCACATATGATTGAAAATTATGTAGATAATATCAACCTTCTTCTGAGTGGCAATGTAGTACAGAATATATTGCTGCTCTTTGTTGACAAAATCTGCAGAATGGGTTGATTTTCCGTGATAGAAACACCCTAGAAGAATCTTGGTCCAGATTTTGTAGAGATCCTTCATGTCTTTGACACACTTCGTTTTCTTCACATCTGTATATAGTTTAGTCAGAACGGCATCCCAATCTGCTCTTTGATCCATTTCATTGACACCTTCAGGATTTCTTAGATCAAACATCATTCTTAGGATGTTCTCAGTAACAACAACAAACCTTCCATGAACAAACGACAAGATTTATTTAGGGGCAACTACAGCATGCACCCAAAGTTCCTTTACTAGTTCTGGGTATACAGGTCCACAGAACTCAGAGAACAGAGAAGTCCATCCTTGAAACAACATATCCTCTTTTAGATGGAACTCGTGTTTTTCAAGACTATCAAAGTCCACCGTTAATTCACAAATTACTTCTAACTCATTTCTGGGAATGGAGCAAGAGATAATTGGAACAATTTGTTGTTCTTCTTCTTGAAGATGTAGAGGAATAGAGGAACCAGCGTTTTGAGACGACGAAGCAGCCATTAAAGCACTACTGAGATTACTGGGTTTCTTCTTGTTTTTGTGTTTAGGGTAAGAAAAGAGAGCAAACAGGTTGCAGAAATGCATGCAAGAAGAGAGAGAATGAGAGCGAAAAAGATAAACGTTATGATTTGAAATGAATATATAGGGGCGGATTTGAAAAAGAATGCAATTAATTTATGAGAATGAACAGTTACAGAATCAATTGAAATCAAATGCATTAAATGATGAGTGACGTTAGGTGAGAGAACGTGATATTTGAAATGATTTACACAGTTACCTAGGGCGGCGTCCCATCAGTTTCACGCACACTTTTACCTATCGTGTGAACACGTGTTCACCATCAGAAAACACTTGATGACAGCTGTTACAGAATTTGCTTCTGATGAAAGATAGAACTTCTCATCTTTTGATTCTAATCAATTGTTCTGACTACCATTCTTTAGAAAAGATCTGGTTCTGATAGGATCATCTTTCTTTCCCAGAATGACATCTTCTGAATGAGCAGAGGTGAGTCTAGAAGATCTTCTGACTGTTGGCTCTTCAGAAATTCTGAGATTTTCTAAAGATGCAGCAACTTGATCTTCTGATCCTTTGCTTCTGAGATCTTCAGCTTCTGATACTTTGCTTCTTGGTTCTTCAGCTTTTGATATATCAATATCTAAATCTGCAAAATTCTCAAACTGCTTTGGCTTTTCAAGACCAAGCTTATCATCAAATCCGATATTGATTGATTCTTCTACAACCAATGTTTCAGTATTGTATACTCTGTAGCCTTTAGAGCGTTCAGAATATCCAAGAAGGAAACATTTCCGTGCCTTATAATCAAATTTACCAAGATGATCTTTAGTATTCAGAATGAAACAAACACATCCAAAAGGATGAAAATATGAAATGTTGGGCTTTCTGTTCTTCCACAATTCATAAGGAGTCTTATTAAGATTAGGTCTTATGGAGATTCTATTCTGAATATAGCATGCAGTGTTTATTGCTTCCGCCCAGAAATGCTTAGCCAAATTGGTTTCATTGATCATGGTTCTGGCCATTTCTTGTAGAGTCCTATTCTTTCGTTCTACAACTCCATTTTGCTGTGGAGTTCTAGGACAAGAGAAATCATGGGCAATACCATTTTCTTTGAAGAACTCCTCAAAGAACCTGTTCCTAAATTCACTACCATGATCACTTCTGACCTTTATGATTTTACACTCCTTCTCAGATTGAATCTGAGTGCAGAATTCAAAGAACACTGAATGAGACTCATCCTTGTGTTTTAAGAAATTTACCCATGTCCAGCGGCTATAATCATCTACGATGACTAATCCATATTTCTTCCCTCTGACAGATGCTGTTTTGACTGGGCCAAACAGATCAATGTGCAGAAGTTCTAGCGGCCTAGAGGAAGAAACAACATTCTTAGACTTAAATGCAGGTTTGGAGAACTTGCCCTTCTGACATGCTTCGCAAAGAGCATCTGATTTGTATTTTAGATTAGGGAGTCCTCTGACCAGATTTAGTTTGTTAATCTGAGAAATCTTTCTCAAACTAGCATGTCCTAATCTTCTGTGCCAGACCCATTGCTCTTCGGAAACAGACATAAGACAAGTTACCTTCTGATTCTTAAGATCTTGAAGATCAGTCTTATAAATGTTATTATTTCTCTTGCCTGTAAATAGGATTGAGCCATCCTTCTGACTTACACCCTTGCAAGACTTTTGATTAAAGATTATGTCATAACCATTATCACTTAATTGACTTATGGACAATAAGTTATGCGCTAATCCCTCTACCAGAAGAACATTAGTTATAGAAGGAGAGTTACCAGAACATATGGTTCCTGAGCCAATTATCTTGCCCTTCTAATCTCCTTCAAACTTAACTTCTCTAGCAGATTTAAGCACCAGGTCTTGGAACAGAGACCTTCTTCCCGTCATGTGTCGCGAGCACCCAGAGTCCAGGTACCATGACATGCTTTTCTTTGTCTTTTTTGCTGCCAAGGATATCTGCAACAGAAATTATCTTCTCCTTAAGTACCCACAACTTCTTGGGTCCTTGTTAGTTTTCCTCAAGTTCTGATTGAACTTGGGTTTAGCATAATAAACAACAGGAGGTACAACATGATATTCCTTAGGTTTAGCAGCATGATATTTTCTAGGTTGTGTCACATGCTTCTTAGTGTGTGTAACATGAAAGCTTTTGGCATGTGAAGTGAGCCTAATATCATGTGAGTGGCCAAACTTGAACTGATCATACAATGGCTTGTATGTGATTTTCATATCATTTACAGGTTCAAATTTGTGTGGGGTATCACCCTCATAGCCAACGCCAATCCTTTTGTTTCCAGAAACACCATATATCATAGAAGCAAGATGACTTCTGCCAATACTTCTAGATAAAAACTTTCTGAAGCTCGAGTCATATTCTTTCAGAATATGATTGAGACTAGGAATGGATTTTTCTGATTCAGAAGGAGATCCAATATCTTTGGATAATTTTAAAACTTTTTCCTTCAGTTCAGAATTTTCCACTTCCATCTTCTTAGTTTCAGAATCAAATAGCTTTTTCAGCTTTTTGTATTTGATACTAAGATGAGCCTTGAGTTCCAGAAGTTCTGTTAAACTGGAAACTAACTCTTCTCTAGATAGTTCAGAAAATACCTCTTCAGAATCTGATTCTGATGTAGATTCTGATCCATCATCAACTGTGGCCATCAGTGCAATGTTTGCCTGCTCGCCTTCAGAGTCTGATTCTGATTCTGAATCTGAATCATCCCATGTTGCCATAAGACCTTTCTTCTTATGAAACTTCTTCTTGGGATTCTCCTTCTGAAGTTTTGGACACTCATTCTTGTAGTGACCAGGCTCATTGCATTCATAGCATGTGACCTTCTTCTTGTCAGATCCTCTGCTTCCAGAAGATTCTCCATGTTCAGGCTTCTTAGAACTTTTGAAGTTCTTGAACTTCCTATGCTTGCTCTTCCAGAGTTGGTTTACCCTTCTGGAGATCATGGACAGTTCATCTTATTCTTCTGATTCTGATTCTTCAGAATCTTCTTCTTCAGCCTGAAAAGCGTTAGTGCATTTTTTATAATTAGATTTTAATGCAATAGACTTACCTTTCTTCTGAGGTTCATTAGCATCCAGCTCAATTTCGTGACTCCTCAGAGCACTGATAAATTCTTCAAGAGAGACTTCATTCAGATTCTTGGCAATTTTGAAAGCAGTCACCATAGGACCCCATCTTCTTGGCAAGCTTCTGATGATCTTCTTGACATGATCAGCCTTTGTGTATCCCTTGTCAAGAACTCTTAGCCCAGCAGTTAGCGTTTGAAATCTTGAGAACATCTTCTCAATGTTTTCATCATCCTCCATATTGAAGGCTTCATATTTCTGAATCAAGGCAAGAGCTTTTGTCTCCTTGACTTGGGCATTTCCCTCATGAGTCATTTTCAATGATTCATATATGTCATAGGCAGTTTCCCTGTTAGATATCTTCTCATATTCAGCATGAGAGATAGCATTCAGCAAAACAGTCCTACACTTGTGATGATTTTTGAATTCTTTCTTTTGATCATCACTCATTTCTTGTCTTGTTAGCTTTACTCCTCTAGCTTTCACCGAATGTTTGTAACCATCCACCAGAAGATCCCATAAGTCACCATCTAGACCAAGAAAGTAACTTTCAAGTTTATCTTTCCTATATTCAAAGTTTTCACCATCGAATACTGGTGGTCTAGTATAACCATTGTTACCATTTCCATTATGTTGCTCAGCAGAGCCAGATGTAGATGTAGGTGTTGGATCTTCACCAACCATCTAAACTTTGTGTTTTTCTCTTCCTGAATCTTTTCTAACACGGTTAAGTGCTTGCACCTAGAACCGGCGCTCTGATGCCAATTGAAGGATAGAAAAACACTTAGAAAGGGGGGGGGGGGTTGAATAAGTGTAGTTTTAAAACTCTTAAGATAAAAACAATTTGCACAATGATTTTTATCCTGGTTCGTTGTTAACTAAACTACTCCAGTCCACCCCCTTGGAGTGATTTACCTCACCTGAGGATTTAATCCACTAATCACACAAGATTACAATGGTTTTCCACGTAGATAACCTCTAAGTCTTCTAGAGTATTATGATCACAACCTGATCACTCTAGGAACACAATGCTTAGATACCCTCTAAGACTTTCTAGAGAATCCGATCACAACTTGATCTCCTCTAGTTCTTACAAATGAATGTAAACAAATTCTTACAAGAGTGTTACAATGCTTCTTAAAAGCTATAATCACAACTGTGATATTTCTCTTAAAGTTTAAGCTTAATCTCACTAAGATATTACAACAGTAATGAAGTGAGGTTGAAGATGAAGTTTGAGAGCTTTTTGAATTTGACAGCGTTTCTGTAAGTTTGCGCAAAGTGTTGTTTTGAGCTTCTCATCAGAACTTCTATTTATAGGCGTTTGAGAAGATGACCATTGGGAGCATTTAATGCGTTCCGTGATCCATACAGCATTGCATTTAATGTTTCACTCTTTTGTCAACTACCTCGAGCCTTGCGTTTCCTGCTTTAACTGGTGTTGCCTTTAATAGCTTCTAACGTTCCTTTTGTCAGTCAGCGTAGCCTGCCATCTTGTACTTGCTTCTGATCTGATGTTTGTATAAACAACGTTTGAATATCATCAGAGTCAAACAACTTGGTGCAGAGCATCTTCTTGTCTTCTGACCTTGAAGTGCTTCTAGCGTGATACCATGAGAACTTCAGTGCTTCTGCTTCTGATCTCAAGTTCTTCTGATGCTTCAATAGACCATGTTCTGATTCTGCTTGACCATCTTCTGATATCTTGCGAGAGCATGTTCTGATGTTGCATACTTGAACCTTCTGAGTCAGTGCTTCTTGCGCTGAATTTGTGCATACTCTTTATATATTTCCTGAAATGGAAATTGCATAGGATTAGAGTACCACATTATCTCAAGCAAAATTCATATACATTGTTATCATCAAAACTAAAAATATTGATCAGAACAAATCTTGTTCTAACATCTTCTTCATCTAAACCATTTTCGTCATAAATTCTGCTAAAATGTCAATGAATTCCATCAACTATTCAAAATCAAACAACCAAAGTTATGAATCATTTAGATCTATGTGATAAGAAACAAAAGGATGGATTGCTAGTGCCAAAAAGAGTCTGTAATGTGTATTGTTACAGATTTGAATAATGTCAATATTGGGGAAAATTTTGGGGTTGTAGTGATTACATAAATCAATTGGAGAAGTGATGCAGTTTTTTCAAGTGGGTAGGTGATGAAGTTGTTGTTGGAAGGGATTTGAAGATTGAAAGGCAAAGGAATAAAATGTTCAAGTTGAATTTAGTGTTATTTGTAATCATGTATTTAAGATAGATTGGTGGGCAACACAACATGTAATTTATTGTTATGAAACTATGTAATGGATTCAATGTTTTAAGTTCAATAAATTGTTTTATCATTTTAGTACTGCTATAACTTAGTAGTCTGTAATATTACAGAAGATTGATTTAAGTGAATCAAATATATATTAAATAAGGGACTTAACTGGAACAATGCAATAAAATAGGGACTATGTTATTTATCTGGCTACATGTTATTTATCTATGTTTGCAGTTTTATCAAATATTGCAGAAGTTTTAACTGGAACAATGCAAATAAGAACAGGATGATGAATATTGCTTTATCAAAACATGTTGCATTATAAAAACATGTGTTCATTGACACTAATACGAAAGGCCATAATATTGCTTTTTCTTGATGTTGGATAGAATATCACCTTCAAATTTGGCAATTTTCTATATGTTTGACTCCCACCTTTGCATGAGGTACACTCTGATATCTTCAATCATCGTTATGATTGGCTTGGCCCTAGCTATCACAAAAATATAATTGAAAGCCTCTAACATGTTGTTCACCAGGGTATCACATAAAGGATTGGTCTTGAAGAAAGCCTTACTCCAAAACCTTGGTGGTAGCTTTATCAAATGCTTGAATGCATCTTCATTAACAACCTTCATTTCCAGCATGGTTTTTTCAAAGGCATTCACATAACTGGCTGTAGAAGCTTTCCACATCAACTTCTTGAGTTTAATTCTTGGTTATTTCTTCCTAAAGTTGTTGTATAGATGCCTTCATTTACAAAGCAATAATGAACATTCATTTAAAAAATAAGCCTAAATAAAAATGAACAATTAGTTGATGTATATATGACATACACCTGAAACAAAATCTTTGGTCCAGTCATCATCATAATCTTCAAAATTCATCAGAATCTTCAGCAACTGCAATGTCTTCGCTCATAACCACATCATCATCATCATCATCATCAAAATCTTAAAAATTTATCTCTAATGCACTATCATCACTGCCACCTTCTATTCCCTCATCATCTATGTTACAGTTCAGTCCCTCATCCACCTATATGTTACAATTCAGTCCCTCATCCACCTCTATGTTATAGTTAAGTTCCTCATATACCTCTATGCTATAGTTTATTCCCTCATCATGTCCAACTTCAGTGGTCCTTTCATCATGTTCAACACCAGTGGTCCCCTTGTCATTTATGTCTCCCCACCCTACATCATGTACAACATCTATGGTCCCCTTGTCATTTATGTCTCCTCAATCCACATCAACTTCAAATTCAATGCCTCATTCATCCATAACATTCTCAACTTTAGTGGGCCCCTTATCAGTAATGTCTCCTTCATCCATAAAATTCTAAAGTTTAATGGCCCCTTATCTACAATGTCTCCATCATTTTCTACATTCTCAACACAAGTGGTCCCTTAATATTATTCTCACCTAAATCAGTTTCAGTGGTACCTACTTCAACATTGTATTCAAGTGATAGTATTGGTTCCAATATTACATCAGCTTGTGGTATAGAATGGACAACATATAAATGCACTTCCCCAGTAAACTCAGCAATTGTACGCATCCTCCTAGTTCCATTGTCATCATTCAACAAAACTATGCTATTACAATCCATTTGAACATAATACTAAAGAATCTCTACAGTTGGATAATCTAAATCCTTTAACCCACCTAACACTACGAAATAACTCCAAAAATCAGGATCAACATCCCAAGTTTCTTATAAGCATTTATAACCTAGTTTTTGTAAACTCAACAAACTCACCCCCATGATGAAAAATACACTGAAAACGACTATCTATGACCTAGATAAAGTATCTAAATGAAAAATACAAATAAGGAAAAGGAAAAAACCTAAAAAGTTTGCATTTTATATACAAAGGTTGGATTATTCATACCTTATAATAGTAGATTGACGAAGTTCTTCTTCCTCTCCGTAATGTAGGAAGTATCAGTAAGGAAGATTCCACAAACCGTAAAAATGAAGATTAACAAAGTTATGGGTCATTTGGAAGACGAACGAAGATGTATGATATAAACAAACCAAAAAAATGAAGGGAAATTAACATACCTTTGTGAACGCAAAAGAGCAATAAAGATGGTGCGGAGATAGCTTTGTTATGGTTTTCTCACAGAGCTCAAGTGGAGTTAAAATGAAACAAGTGAGGTCAAAATGAAACGTTTCAAAATCCGTTAATTTTTATTCAAAATGTATTGGCATAAATCCATGTTAGCAAAAAAGCCCAGCCGGACTGCCACCATTGCAAAAACTAACGGAAGTACACAACTTTTAACAAAAAGGATGATATTGGCTAACAGAGTTACACATTAGGGACCTAAAACAAACGTTTATTATATAAGGGACTTAAGTGAAATCTGAAATAAAGTTAAGGGATCAAAGGATGCACCAATCCATTAAAAAAAGTCCACAAGTCAGGTGCCAAACTTCTGGCCGAGTTTAGTGCCTTTTATATTGTTCTTGACGGTCTTTATTCTTCCCTCTTTTAGAGTTATGTTGCGTTCTTTGGACATAGCAAAGTCAACATATTAATAAATGATTGGAAAGATGCCCTTTTAAGTGTTTGGAGGAATGCTCTTTTTAAGTAGTGTTCTTTGGACGTAGCAAAGTCAAAAAAAGGTATTAGGAGGAATGCTCCTTTTAAGTAGTCAAAAACTTTAAGTTATATACATAAATCAGTGTTTTAAAAACTAGATCGGACTGACCGACTGATCAGGTTAAATAGGTAACCAAAGGGGTCACGGGTCTGGTTCGATTACTAGACCAAGTAAGTTATTGAACCAGTGGGAATCAGTCATAACCGGTCAAAAATGGATAAAAATCGAAGAATCGGCGATTTTGAAAAACAAGCATGTTAAATACTTACTTTTTCTCAAACAAAACGAAGCTATTTTGATAATTTTTTTTTAAAAAAATTAAAATATTATTAGAATTTGTTAAAAAATTATTTGGAACACCTTTCCCTCCTTATATCTAATTTATTAGACTCAAAATTTATTTAAATTTGTATTTTTATACTATTTTGTTGATTGTGATGACTATGTTTATAATTTGAATTTAAAGAATGAGCCTGTGAAATTTTGAAGGTGTTGTAATGTTTTTAGAGTCTGATTTAGTCATGCAGTTCGATCATTGATAATATATGTATATTGACTAGTCAAGTAATATATAACTTGTTTCATCCCCTTCCGATCGCAGCTGCGGGGGATCGAACCGTGATTCTCACTACCAAGTCCAGCGCCAATCACCACTGGACCAATTAACGATTGGTTATAACTTGATCTTTAAGTTGCAAGATATTGGTATGTCAAGTGTGAATAATAATTTTCATATCAAATAAAAAAAATATTGAACGTTTTTATAAGTGAGATGAGAGATAAACCTAAATCTTAAAACTTTGAAGTAATATGTGATTTAAAAATTTTATTTTATGTGTCAAAATTTTATTGTCATACATCATTTGACATAAATTATCCTCAATTTTTCAAGAGATAACCTAACCCTAACCTAAGTTGTTTTGATTTTCTATTGGATCTTTTGACCCTTTATTGCATTTTTCATTCTTTTTAGCAATTTGTTATTGATACAATCATGCGTGACGGTGCAGTGACTTAGGTGCCACCACACTCTCTTCTTTCACCTCCAAATATTAACACGTCAACTTCTTGACCACCACCTACCCATTTGGCCATTTCTATTTCTGTGTCCCCCCGCCCACAGTTTTTATTCTCCATTTGATAAAACTTTCCCACAGCTTCTCATCTTAAAATCTTCATTAATTTAATTAAATAAATAGGTATAATTTTCCCTCTATTTCATACATGGTAGTTTTATTTGAAAAAACTAGTATCTTTCAATTTTAAATATGATAAATGCAAACTTTTTCTTACGAAATAAATAGAACATTTTAAATTCAATTATGATTTAAATGCACTTTTATCTTCTATTTAAGTTTTTTTTTTTTAACTTTTTAGTTTCTTGACTTTTTTTAAAATTTGTTTGTTTTTTTCTGTTTTAGCAAATTGTGATGATTAAGAGTCTGTTTGGTAAAAAAAAAAAAAAGGAGCTTTTTAGTTTTTAGCTTTTTAATTCATATTAATAAAAGAAATTGTTTGACATTTGTCTTTTAGCTTGTATTTTGTTTTATTAATTTTTTTTTCAAAAGCTATTTGAAGTAGCTTTTAGTTTGTATTTTTGAATAACATCTAAAATATATAATAAATTTCTAAATAATATTGATAATCCTAAGGTTAGTGAAAATGTTACAGAAAATTTCAACCAAGACGAATAAATTTTAGAATATCATTGTAATTTTATTGTAGAATATTATACAATAAACTTTTTTTTTTAATTATTTCAAAATTTTAATGCTATTATTTTATGTATTTCATGAAATTTCATTATAAAAAAATTATTTTTAAAGAACTGACAGTGGTGATTTAGATAATTTATTAATTAATAGTTATGTAACATTAATAAAAAAATTGAAAATTATTAAAAAATGAATTAATACAAATTTTTAAAGAAATAATTTAGGCTTAAGGCCCAGATCATTTCAGCATCCTTCTAATTCACAAGAAGACAATGTTTTAAGTAAGTGTGAGCTATTTAAACACTAACATATTTAAAGACAAAATGATGTGTGACTTAAGTCTTTCTTCGTATAAGTGATGTGACGTCAGCACCAACATCCATTACATATGACGTTGGTAATCCATTTCCAAAAACTACAGCAAGACCATTGTGATCAAACAATTTCATATGAAGTCATTAGAAACTGTAGTGTTATATTTTTTAGTGTCCCAAATAAGGGAGCCATCGCCCAAGCTCAATGCCGCATATGCGATATCTTAAGGGCTCTTCCTTGACACTGATGATGTAAGCTCAATGCCGCATATGCGATATCTTAAGGGCTCTTCCTTGACACTGATGATGTTTTTAATATCGTTAGTCAAAGGAGAGAGAGTTAACCACTACCCCTTGAAGATTAGGTGATTAACAATTTCTCCCGATCATGAGGGAGTGGTTGTCGCCCCTAAGGATTATCCAAACCATAGGCCCAAAAGGCCTCTAGAAATATCTCTCCCTCAGGGGGGAAAGATAGATCGTAAGCCATATAAATCACACCTCATATATGTTTATACATAAGCACATCACTCAATAACAGAGCATTTCACCTCACTTGAGCAAAATCTCTAAACCATTGTAAAACACCACCATACAGGGATTCTCGCTGTCGTGGGCAAGCCATAAACACCATACAGTGTATTATACCTACTAAGGCCTCTGAGTCCCCATGTCTTTACAGGAGAAATACACACAATTTTAATTTTTTAATAGTACACTAGCACCCACCGTGGGGCCCTGGTAAAACTAACTTGGGTCACACCTTCTTCATCACCATCACCCTACTCGCTGTTACCCTTCACTCTTATATCTATCCGCTTTTATCCATGGTTAACAAGAGTGTTTCATTCCATACGCTAGAAGATACTGGTGGTAGCAGTGATGTTGATACCTTGGTGGGGATGCATGCTGACATGGATGAATTACACCTTTATAACCAAACACTGAAAGAAAGTGTCCACAACATCAGATGGCGCCAATAAGAGTCCAATCCTCTAGAGGATATGGAATTGTTGGATCCTTAACCACTCTCTGACGAAATATAGAGGGTGCCTGTCCCCGAGGGATTTAAGCCTCCCTCCTTGGCCAAGTTTGAGAGGTGTAGTGATCCCTATGAGCACGTCGCCTCCATCAACACACATATGGCCATTATAGGAGCGTCTTACTCCCTGAAGTGTAAGACGTTATATGGCACTTTTAGGGATGTCGCCTTTCAATGATATATGGCTTTACCCCGTGCCTCCATCACCAGTTATCACGAGCTGGTAAAGAAGCTTCTGCACCAGTTTGATGCTAGTTGTCACAGGAAAATGTCCACTCCTGGCATGTTCAACATACGCCACGGTCCATTAGAGTCATCGAGGGACTGTCTCGCTCAGTTTAATGGAACCACAATCAATGTTGTTTCAAAACAGACTTAAGGCAGAGTACTTTAATGAGTCCCTCGCCTAGAAGCCAGCGCTCTTGTTGGCAGAAGTAGTCACTAGATTAGAATGCTACATAAAAGGCGAGAAGAGTAACGCCAAAAAGAAGGCGCGTGATCTTAAAGAGCATGTTCCCAATTCTGAAGGTGCACACCACCATAAAAAGAGCAATTATACATCTCTAATAAAGAACAAAACCACATTCAAAAGGGTAGGCAAGGCGAAAGAGAACTTCATGCCCCTAAACACCTACCGTGAGCAGATCTTGTGCGAGGTCCTCCACCTGCACAACATCCCTACACCGATCGTTCTAAAGAAGGGTGTAATTGGTCTTGAACCTAGAATATGGTGCAAGTTCCATAGTGTAAAGGGACACCACTCTAAATATTACTACTAGCTCAAAAAGGAAACCAAGAGACTAATATAGGAGGGGAACCTAAAGAAATATGTGAAGGGAGACTCCTTCCATGCGTCAGACAAGTCTAACTCGCGAGGGTGAGATGATGTTGGAAGCCCTAGGCCCAATAAAGACAAATAGGAATCATAAGGCGAACGTATTAAAGTTATGCACCACACGCTCAATACCATAGCAGGAGGATTCACCAGGGGCATGGAAACCAGCTCCACCCGTAGAAGGTATGCTCGCTATGTCATGAGTATAGAAGACCTCTGTGAAGTCGTGATTGAAATCAAACCTCAAGCGCCATAAACCATGATTTCCTTCTTTGAGAAAGATGGAACTGGTAGCCACCCTCATAATGATGACCCTGTGGTCATTACCGTCAAATATGAAGCATGGGAGATTAAAAGAGTTTTCATTAACCAGGGGAGTTCTACATACATCCTATAATGGAGGGCATTTGAAATACTTCGCCTCGACACAAAAGACTTAAGCCTTTCAAAGGATAGTTGGTTGGATATCCTATAGAAAAGTATCAAGTAAAAGGATACGTCACCTTGAAGATCACTTTCGTAGAGCAACCAAGCCAAAGAAATAAAGTTTAGGTACTTGATTATTGATGCCCCCTCTTCGTACAATATGATTATAAGGCAGCCAAATTTTAACCAATTGGGCATCACCTTGTCCACTCTGTGTTTATGCATGAAGTACCCAATCTCGAATGAGCGAGTGAGAGTTATCCGAGAAAATCGGGTAATTGTACGAAAATGTTATGTAAAGAGTATCAAGTTGAGAAGGTTACGAACTTCACGCGAGAGATTAAGGAGAATGGGCTCAAGAATAAAGCCACCATGAGAGACCTATAAGGGCAGGGAGGCTTCCCTCCAATCCTTGAGGAAATTAAAGATTTAAGTTCCAAAAGGGATACCCTCTAGAGACAGCTGCGTAACTGCTCTTTATTTATTTTACTTTATTATTTTTAGCTACTTTATTACCAATTTTTATAGGTGAGTATTTCATCTATGCCGATCGTAAAGGACAAGTTACTTAATGGGGTGCGCTCTTTCCCCTCTGTGCTTTTTCATAGGGAGGGGGTTTTTAATGAGACGCCTCGTTTTATTATTTTGAACATTCCATATTTATTGGCCGTATCTTTCTTTGTAGGAAACCTAAAAGCACAAGAGAAGATCGCCCATAGAGGCGATAAAAAATCGTTGGATCCTTACGTGGGATCCATGCACGTGTAAGAGGAAAAACAACTCAGTTGACCACATGTAAGTTCTAATCAAGAACACTTACCCATAGGTGACCTAAAATTTACGTTCATGAGAAATTAAGCCAACCACAAAGACATTGGTGATATCCTCGAGCAAGGGCACGCGGAAGAGGCATATTTAAAGACGGTTGCAGATGTCGGTCATCCAGAGATGATGACCATATCTGCAGCCTACCAAGACTAATATTCTTATGAAGGGAAATCAATCGATGGATGCTTCAATATAAATTCCCCTCAATTACATGGTCTATCAAGGAGAGGATCTGAGAAGAATTTCATATGCTTCCTTTCTAGTCCTCTCAGCAAGATAAGTATTCTTCAAGGCTCTCTTAAATTACAGTTAATAATTTGATAACTATGAGAAATATTACAAATGCAAAGGTTATTATAACCCTTTGTAGGACGACGTCAATCGTGCTTCTGAAGCATATTCCTTACTTGATGAACATACTAAAAGCGTACCTCGCGCACACCTTTCTAAGGAACTAGCCACTCCAAGAGCATAAGCGGCGGAACCTTGCAGATGTCCTCCCCAAACTAGGAAAAACCTGGGAGCATGGATAGGAACCCCACCTTTGGTCGGGGGTCAGTTCTTAGTGACGCTGAAGAATGACGCCAAGTCTTCTCGACCGTAGATAGTAACCATCAAACTTAGTTTTCAGTCTACATCGCCCCGGTCGTGACTAAAAAGTTCGGAGAACACCCCATATGTCACCAACAGACAAGCGACAAACGAATTTCAAATGATCCAGATATGATAGTCAAGTTCGAGTATGACAAGTTTAAAAGCCGTCAATTATTTTGAAACCTAAAGCCAACGAATCATATAAGGGATCAGAAGACCACAAAGAAATTAAGTAAAGCATATCATGCACAACAAATGAAATAAAAAAGGAAATAAAGTCAATGAGTAGAAAGGTAAATATATAAATACTGTTATCTTTGCAAAGGCACAATGCCTTACTGTTATCTCTTAGTCCAGATAGTTGTATTTGTTTGCATCATCTAGTTCCACCAAAGAGACTCTTTTCATAGATATTTCATCGGCCTTGAAGGTCCCAAAAGTATTGATTTAATTATCATCATTTGATTGAACCCCATGTGCTATGTGAACCTTAATTTCATCATCATTCAGCTCTCGACCACAAGCTTTATGGTAAGTATTGATGAAAACATTGGCATCCTCCCTATTCAAAATAACAACCTCCATTTTCAGAGTCAACAAGGTAGGGGAAGCTGAAGCTCTCACAACATCAAACAAGGCGAACATAGAACCAGCTGCACATTCGTCAACAACATCCTCGTTAGAAAAAAGAGCGTTAAAAGAAAAACCGCTTAAGGGAGACCTTTTATCCAAAGAACCTCTAAGGATTCAAACTAGGTGATACATTTGACCTAACTAAAAGGAAAGGAACCACTACTTCCAAAATTTCTTAATAAAATTATACGACTATCGTTCATATTGTCCATGGTAAAGAAAATGCTGAAGATATGAAAAAGCTTAAGGTAAGAATGGTACCTGGGAGAAATAGAATTTGGCAGAAAAGGTGAAATTAAAATGAGAGAAAGGAAGCTTTGATCAAGGAATAACAAACGCTCTAGGAAATACTCCTGGAGAAGAAGAGCAAACACTTTCAAGTGAAAACTAATTTTCAAGGATAGTGAGAAAGTTCTCCTAGAGCTCAAGAACCTTCAAGGGAGCAATCAACAGACTAACTGAATAGTGAAGAGAAGTTACAAATCAACAGTTAGGTTTTGTATGGGAAACGTAAAGAAACTCAAGTGCATTCGAATTTCCTATGGGAAACTCCATACTCTAGGCTAGTAACCTAAAAGCCATGTGTCCACAAAAATTGGCGAAACATTTCGATGATGGGAAAACATTTAATATGTTTGTCCCCCACTAATGATCCATGACCTCTTTGTTTCCCTCCATAGTCAGACATCATCACTGAATATAGGCCACAATTTTATGGTGTGTTTGGTTCGGGGTAGATGGAGGGGAGGGGAGGGAGGGGAAAATTTTAATTAAATATGTTTGGTTCAAATTTAAGGAGGGGAAGGGAGCAAAATGCCTCCAAACCACACTTTTTGCTTCCCTCAAAATTGGGGGGATTTAGAGGGGAGGGGAGGGAATCTCAATTTTAATACATAAAAAATTATTATATTTACTAAAATATCCTTAGTTAAATTTTAATATTTCAAAATTATTTATTTTCTTTCGTCTTAATGCTTCTCTTCTATGTGATTTTTCTCGATTATTTCCATCAACTTATTATAACTATTACCCACCTTCATTTTTTTTTTCCAAATATTTTTACTTAATACAAATCATAATCATTGCGTTATTTTTATAATTTTTTAATATTTAGTTATGTTATTTTTAATTCTAATTTTGTTATTTATCCTATTATATTTTCTTTTATATCAAGTTTTAAATCATTCACTTTATTTTATTTTTTGTTTATTCATTTTATTAAAAATTTTAAATTATTAATTTTAATAATAATAATTTATTAACAAAAAAATATTTATGAATTTTTCATATTTAAATATTATATTACTTATATAAGATCATAAGAGTAAAAATGTAATTTATTAATAAAACTCCCTCCCCTCCCCTCCTGAACTAAATATATTTTTAATTAAAACCCCTCCCTTCCCCTCCTCTCCCCTCTCTTATTTTGAACCAAACACTTATCTGACTAAAAAAATCCCTCACATCCTTTCTCATCCCCTTCCCTCCATTAAAATCCTTCCACTCCCCTCCCCCTCATTTGAACCAAACAGACCTAAGGACTTTCCACCTAGTTCACGCCCGAGAAACCTTGGGGAAAACTGTTCTGAGCTGGCTTTAGGCCCAACACAAAGGTTCAATCATACACAAGCCCAATCACAATTATTCAACGTATAAATGTAACACATGAGAGATTCAAGATACACTTTTATGAACACCACTTTTTACCATACTCTTCTTAGACTCTAAACTGACTTTGGTGTTGGAGTACTAACCTTGCAGGTCCACTCCGCACCAGCAATTCCTGAATTCTACGTCACCAATCAGCGCCAATTCTTGTTCAGAAACAAAACAATATTTATATTTTAATTTTATACAGTAAATTTTTTATAAAAATAAAGAAAATTTATTGCAATATTGAGTTTGTAATTATTAATATAATTATTTTTGGTCAAGATTATTAATATAGAGCAACTTTTTTTTAGCATATAAAAATAGACTCTTTTTTTTATCTTCAAAAATAATTTTTACATAAATGTTTTTTAAAATATTAAAATTTGTTTTAAATTTATTTTTATAAATTAAAAGACTAATTTTAACATCCTATAATATAAATATAAATTACTGAAGATTAAAATATAATTGAAGTTATAAATTTTTCAAAAAGATGTCTCTAAAAAATGAATTTTATGAAAGGCTATTTGAAATAGCTTCGAATTTAAGTGATATTTCTTTTTGAAATTTTGATATCTAAAAATCAGAGTAAAAAGACGAAATAATTAAAATGACATTTTAAAAACAACTATTTAAACTTGATTTTTATTCAAAAATTTTCTTTTAAAAATTTATATTTTTTAAAACAAAAATATATAACAATATGAAAATATTTTTTTAAAAAAAAACTAAAACAAACTGGCCCATAATTTTACAAAGTTACATTCACTCCATCCCAAATTATAAGACGTTTTGAATGTTTTATACAAATTTTAAAAATAATTAATTTTGTATGAGAGAGAGAAATTATATATAACTTTGCAATATTGTCTTTAGATTATTATACATTAAAAAAGAAATTTAAAGAATTGAATAATAATAATAATAATAATAATAATAATAATAATAATATAGATAAAGGGTATATTTCAAAAAATATCATTAAAGTTGCAATGAAATTGTAAAGTAACTTTGAAAGAATTTATTTATAGAGAAACTTATAATTTGAGGCGGAGGGGGTATTTAGGATCCGTTTGGTTCAATGGAGGGGAGGGGAGGGGAGAGAATTTAATCGAGGGGAGGGGAATGGAGGCGAAGGGAGGGGAGGGGAGGGAATTTAACTAAATATATGTTTGGTTGAAAGAAGGGAATGGGAGGGGAGGGGAGGAATTTTTAACAACAAGTATGTTTGGTTCACAAGGGGAGGGGAGGGATTTTAAAATCAATTTACATTTTTATCTTTATAAATATTATTATTTGTGCTTAGTAAAAATAATTCTAAATAACAATAGTATTGAGTAAATTTCACCAAATAAAAACTTGTTAATTCATAAACCATAATATAACCGTAAACATCAACACACATTAGTTGAACTATATATCTTCAATGCAAATCAAACCATTATTTGATCTTATGATTCAACTAACCCAGTAAAACAGTTTCTAAAATTAAAAATAAATAAAATAAGGTTAGAATATTAAAAAAATTAAACAAATAATATTAGAGTCAAAATTTTTATTTATAACATAAATATATTATATTTGCATATATTGTATATTGTTATTATTATTAATAGTATAATAAAAAAAGCCTTATTACTATCATATATAAGAACCGATATAAGTAGAAGTATGTTATTATTATAAAAAAAATAATAATATCAAAAAGGGAACTTCAACAAAATAAAAAGGAAAAAAACTCACCTGAGAGGAACAACGCATAAATATCGACCGCACAATAGAAAAAAATAAACTTGAAATAATACAGAGAAAAAATCTAGTCATTAATAATTCAATAAGGACAATCTTGGAATTAAAAAAAATGATTGAGGTTAAAATAAGAAAAGATAAAATTATAATTACTAAATCTTCCCTCCCCTCCAAATCCCTCCAATTTGGAGGGGAGCAAAAAGTGAGCTTAGGAGGAATTTTGCTCCCCTCCCCTCCCTTCCCCTTATAAAAAATGAATCAAACACATATTGTTATAAATATCCCCTCCTCTCCCCCCTCCCATCCATACAACTATATAATTAAGGGTATATGCGCCATAAATTTGTTACAATATTCAAAAAATAAATGCAATTTATTCATTACCCCTTGCACAACAAAACTCATTGCCATAAATTTGTTACAATATTCAAAAAATATGTGTAGTTTCAATTTTTTATAAATCACTTCAAAACAAAATAAATCATATTTGTTTCAACTTTGAGAACTTTCATTAAACTCCTTGTTGTGGCTTTTGTATATCCTTTGCAGATTTGTATTTAATTTCATGTAGAGTATTTCTGTTGAAAATTCAACATACACCCGATTAAAAATAGAATTTTATACATTGACAATGGTGCGATAATATCAATGTTGTAAAAGTTAATATCAACAATTAAAAAAATACTAGTATTATGATAAATATTGATTGAGTGGTAGTTGACTTATGTTAGCATGCTACTCATATATGATGTTGTTCACAGTTTTTATTTCACCATAAATGTGTGGTCCTCTAACTTTTGTTAGTATCATTCTAAAATAGTACATTCAATAATACATGAAGAAACTCATACTAGTCTATCAATTATGTATTTTTTTTCCAAGGTGTCAATTCTCCTTGTTTCTTGACATACACAAATTTAGAAACGATTTTTTTATAAGTTAAATCCCTAGCTTGAGAGAATTTCTTGTTAGTTTCAAACCAAGATGTATACATTGATTCTTGCACACTCAGTTTTAAAAGAACATTACTAATTTTCTCATAATCATTTGAGTACATAGAATATTCACCCACACATAAAAACGACATTTGGACAGTCAGTTTCATACTATGTATTGGGAAATAAAATATTATTCAAAATTCTTTGCTTGGTGAAACATGCCTACATTAAAGGTATGACTTTATATCATCAATATCACTACAATTATTATGACACTTTGCGACACTTATTATGCAACCTTTCTTGGAGAATTTTCTCCAATGAGGTTTTTTTACAGTTCATATGGAGGTTTTCATCAACCTTCACGATGCTTATACCTGAGGAGTTGTATTAACCTTTGATCAGAGAGGATCGATAACAAAGACCTATGATTCGGATGTAGGAAATATGAATCTCTAGGTTGAGGATGTTTTATCCTAGTGAATCAAGAGATGAATGTTCAAATGTAAAAAATGCGGGAATGAGATGCTGATTCCTATATACGACACCATTATTCCGCACTAGAAATAGAGATGATAGGTGAATAGTGGGCGTGGATTAAAATGGTGGACTTGAGCTTCTGGTACGGTGGAAGAGGGGATATCCTACAAAATTATCACTCCAACGCCCAAGTCAACATGAGAGTAAGATGAAGTGAATGAGATTTGAATTTGAATTACCAAAGAAATGACACACTCTCCATCTTGTATAATATGGAGGTTATAACAGCTTCCTGATCTATTAGTGTGAAATACGGAGATTCGTCTGATGGATATTGGATTGAGATCACATGTATTTGTGACTAGGATAACATACTTGCTCTGTATGTGATACGGTGGATCATTAGACTTTCTGGGCCATAATTATTGGGCCTTTTGGTCAGCCCAGAATAAATGATATGATCAAATCATTTGGAGTTTGGTATTTGTTTGAGAGATGCAAGAAAATAAGTATGCGTACATGAGAAAAATCTCTCTTTTGAAATTAAAATGTGAATATGTCTGAAAAATAATGTCAGACAAATTATAAATATTTTAAGTTTCATTACATAAGCTTAGAACTTCCATGCAAGCACCTTTCCCAATACACATTTCTTCGTCAAATCCTACAAAAGATTTTCAAATTTCATTTTAAAAACTCTAAATATTATATATGACATAAATGCATTGATTGAACTAAGGAAATGTTAAATTTCAGACTAATTATGATTGCATGCGAAACTAATGAAAAGATTAAAAAAATTGACATAACTGCATATTATCATTCTGACAAAGTACAAATGATTCATGTATCTACAACTACTAGCATACGTTGAAGGTAACACAACCTTTTTCTCCCATATGTGTACATTGTGTTTGATCATTGTTGTTGTACTGACTCAAACTACGATATTTCTCAACCTTCAATTTTAATTGATTCTTTCTTATCTATTTAAGTCTTTCATATTCCATCAAGATAAATCCATCCACTAAATATTGTTGCAAAAGATTTTTTTTATCTCAATATCTTTCGTGGCTCGTTTGGTTTGGATTGAGTACTAAAAGCTAACCTAGATCTTTTGATCGGTTTGTACTTCACTATTTTTTTGGTAATAAAGTTATTTTGATTCAAAAAAATGCTAACCACTCTTTTATGGCAAGTTTATTCATTTTTGTGACTTTTTCAGATGATTGATCCATATTTTATATTCCTACCTCCTCTTGATTTTCTAAATTTTAATTGTCAAAATTTTTATCTCGATGTCTCACATTCGATCTATAACCATCTTCAGCGTAAGGGAACAATAATGAATATTTATGGGCTAAATAAATTGCATGAAACTTATAAATTCTTTGACGTTCATCAAATCTTTGAAGTTCATCAAATCTTTCAAATTAAAATGCGAATATATTTGAAGAATGAAAATAGAAAATGAGTGAACAATAGATACAAACAATTATGTATCATCTAATGCAGCGCCTATTAGAATGTCATGACTAACTAATAACAACAAACACAATCCAAATTTTGATAATTGTTAGCATGGATAATGAATAAAGGGGTAGAATAACATCGCTCTATTTTAATCTTGTACTTGAACTATGTCCAATAGATGGATTTAATGGCTAGTGGCTACCATTGTCTTATGGACAGTTACTTCCTCTCCTTTTTAAACATTTTTGTGTTTTTCAAACTCCACAGGTACTAAATTGTGGCTAACTAAACGAGCCCTTTGGCCTAGTTCAATGGTATAATATTTGAAATTTTGAATGCACACACTCTTTTCACATTTCACAATTAACGGTCGAGTCAGAAATTTTATGTAGTTTGGGCAAAAATTTTACATCATTGATTATTCATCTGTTTTAATTTTTACACCTTATTTTTACTAATTTTGTCCATAATCTTGCCCTGGATTTTGTCTAAAAATCAACTATTAAATTAGAGGAGTACAAAGAAAATAAGGATTGAGCCCAGACGCCTGCCCGGACTAACTGGGCCTTAGCTCCGCCCCTGTTCACAATGAAAATTGATGATATATTCATTTTTAATAACATATCATTTATATTTTTTATTTCTAAAATTTTATAAAAGTTCTTATACGTTAATTTGTCGCCGTTCTTAAAAACGAACACAGTAAAATTTAAATTTAAAATACGGTGATTAATTCTTAAATAAAAAACTATAACTAAGTTTTTAAAATAATATTAATATTTTTTTACTAATTAATTGACGTCTTTTAGTAATAACTGTTGCAATTTGTGATTATATTTCAAAAGTTTTAATAATTTTGATAAATATGAGGAAATAGTTTTTTTAATTATTATTCATTTTATTTATGATGTGTAACCGATTGACTTGACTTAGTCAATCCTTGACTCATTTTTCCTCTCTCTCTTTCTCTCTCTCTCTCCCATATATAATAACTCCCTTATTTTTATATCAGATGAAAGAACATGACCAAGTTTCTTTTTCCTTCTATCCTTTATTTTTTCCTGGTTTCATCTCCCGGTCAATATTTTTCTTGTCGTTCTGATTCCTCAGAGTCTTATTAAGAATCTGAGAAGAGCCTGTTGAATCCTGGGGGATTTGCGCTTATGAGACGGATAAATCCTTAAGGACAGTGTACTTACACGCCTCAGGTTTATGGAATGACTTATTATTTTGCAGGTTCAATGGTTCTTATTCTGAGAAGAGATGATCGAGTTATAGTGGTGGTTAAATTTCTTCAACAATCTTAAGGATTTATTTTTGCTAGTAGTAAAAACGATGGTATAAGGTTTGGAAGGGATTTTGTTTCGTGAGAGAAAAAGATGATAGCATAATAGAAAATTCTAACATTTGACTCTGTGAAATCCAAGTAAGTTTTTCTTCTACGATAATATTTTTGTTTTGCTTATGAATTGTGCAAAAGAAAAATAAAATATTTATTATATAAAAATTAATTAAATAAAGTTAAAAACGAATTAATTAACTTGTGGTTATTTTTATATGTCATAGATCATGAAAATATATAATGAAATCTTGTGATATAAACTTAGAATGATTCACCTAATTTTATTGTTGATGAGTATCGTACGTGTTCTTTAGCATTATTATTTTTAACATAAATCTTTATCATTATTGTTTAATTATTATATTAATCAAATAATAAGAGGAGTTAATAATAAAAAAAAAAACATATGCAAAATTCATATTTAATTGAAATTAATTACATCATTTTTTTTGTGATCAACATAATTATAACGTATTGTTATTAAAAAAAAAAAAAAAACGTATTGTTAGTAGCCGGTGATAATTACTTACTTATTTGGATGATATGTCGTAACTAAAGTTAACGATATTTTTTCTTAAATACTTTTTATAAATTATTATATTATGTCTAATTGTATATTATTAATTATTATATTAATGTATTATTATAATTTTATTTTATTGTAGTTGTTGAGAATTATTTGTTATCTAAAATTTTGGATATTATGCGTTAGATGTTAATGTAAATTATTATATCCATTATTGTATTAATAGTATACTATCATATAAAAATATTTCTTTTATATAATAAAAGTAAATAAATAGGTTCTCTTTGACTAGTTTATCACCGTTAAAAACAGACCGTTAAAAATATATTGTAGGGTATTATTATAATTATTCCTCACATTAGTTACATATTGATTGTGAATGAAATATTAAAGAAAAATAAATGTGTTATGATTAATATTTAATAGATTTATTTTGTGATAATAGAAAGACAATTATTAATAAATAAATAAAGATTATGAAATGCAGATTTAGTTTCCACTTTATATTTATCAATTACATATCTAAATTAAAATTAAACTGTATAGAGCCGTGATAGTCAATGACTATGATTTTCATAATTATATTATAATGCTCATGTGTTGATTATATGTGTTATAAAATTTCGGGCTAAATTCTAACACCTTATTTTTTGAATAATTTGTTTTTATAATTCTATGAATTAAACACATTATGTATTTAATTTAATTTTGCAAGAATATTAATATTGAGAATATTTAAAATATATTTTTTATTTTGTGAAGGAATATAATTTTGTTTGTGATTGAAATTGTATTGTGGTTGGAGTGTTAGACCATTTTTGTTATAGTATCAAAAGTGGTACATCTCCGAAATTTTTGAAGCATATTTTTCCGTTGTGATTGAATGGATATGAACTACCTATTTATATGGAGTTTTTGTGCTAGGTTTATTTATGAAGAATTATTTGTGATATTAAAACTAATTTAGATGCTAATGATGATATATTTATTCACTTAATATATTTTAATGATTTTTGAATCTAGTATTTAATTCTTATTGATTTTAGTTAAATATAAATTAATATTATATAATCTCAATAATTAATTGAGTAAAAGTGTAGAGTTAATATATATTTTGTTATGACTCAAGCATTTGTGAGTATAAAAATTGTGTACTTTTGATTTTGCTCGATTACATTTTATTGTGGGGTATATAATACTTTTATTTGAGATATTTTGTTTTATTGATATATTAAATCATTTTTGAATATATGATATGAATGAAAAAATAAATTATAAATGTGATTATTATTAATATTGAGATATTTTTGGGAAGTCTATAAGATATAATAATTAGAGAAACTTGAGATGATATTGTTCTCAATGTGAAAAAAAAATTTCCGTATTATTGGAAAATTATTTATTGAGTATTGTGAAAAATATTTATACAGTGAGTTTTAATCACATGAGATATTTTGAATGATAATTTAAATTGTGATATTCCTTATAGTGGATGATCCAATGTATTACAATAATACATTGATGTTAATATATGATTCAAATGAGAATAAAACTAAATGTGAAACTATTTTTCATTGTGGGGGTGTTGTCATTCGAAAAACATTCAAGCACACCTTTATAGTAAAATCTTAAATAGATTTATGTTTATTTTTATAGAGAAATAACGATGTCGCTTATAAGTCATATAAGCAGACCTGTATAAATTTAATTATGGGGACCAAGTTTAATATTAAAACTTGAGTAATATTTGAGATTCATTGACTTAGAGACGTCTTAGTCAATATTTTTTAGGAAGAAAAATTGTGACTTCCTCCTTTGTGATTAAAGTAGCTACTGAATAATGAGGTAATACCCTCTATTTATATGAAGTCAGATGATAGTTGATCCTTTGACAAATCCCTAGGATGAAATAAATTTGTAACACATCGGAAGGAAATTGGACTTAAGCCAATTGAAACTAACAAGTGATGGGAACCCAACCTTTGTGACTGGAGATCCCATGAAAAAGGTTCATATGGGTAAGAACAAGTCAATTGTTAGTTCTGCTAGCACCAAAAATTATACAATTAATTTTTGCTTGTGTCCTTTTTCTATGGTGTAAGTGAGAAAGTGCTAGACACTGCATTATTGAGAGGATAAGTTTATATAACTTTTAATGAATTTCATATCCTTTATTGGTGGTGTATGATTTGCAGCATACACTTGATGAAATCACCTATATGAGTGTTGAGTGGGGCCGCTTGTATGAGATCTTGGCGAAATCTCTAGAGCACTCATGAAAATAACCAGGCACGCGCATGGCCTATTAGCGCACCACAGCGTCAACAACAAGAATTGTGGGGGTGTGATGTGGGTGGTAGACCTCTAACATACGTAAAGTGTTTTTGGTTCATATAGCTTGCTACACCAACTTCACTGTATGTTAAGTACTATCATTCTAGGACTAGTTCATATAGCTTGCTACACTAGTTTGATGCATCACACTCATGATGTTAATCCAGGAAATTACTTTTTAATTTTCTTTTGAACTTTTGAAATATGTGGGGGATTGTTGCAATTTGTGATTATATTTCAAAAGTTTTAATAATTTTGATAAATATGAGGAAATAGTTTTTTTAATTATTATTCATTTTATTTATGATGTGTAACCGATTGACTTGACTTAGTCAATCCTTGACTCATTTTTCCTCTCTCTCTTTCTCTCTCTCTCTCTCCCATATATAATAACTCCCTTATTTTTATATCAGATGAAAGAACATGACCAAGTTTCTTTTTCCTTCTATCCTTTATTTTTTCCTGGTTTCATCTCCCGGTCAATATTTTTCTTGTTGTTCTGATTCCTCAGAGTCTTATTAAGAATCTGAGAAGAGCCTGTTGAATCCTGGGGGATTTGCGCTTATGAGGCGGATAAATCCTTAAGGACAGTGTACTTACACGCCTCAGGTTTATGGAATGACTTATTATTTTGCAGGTTCAATGGTTCTTATTCTGAGAAGAGATGATCGAGTTATAGTGGTGGTTAAATTTCTTCAACAATAAGTTATTAAAAGTAATTTGTTTGTTTTGATTTCAAACTAGTAATTTTTAAAGTGACATATCAATATAATACTAAGAGTTTGACTTTATTATAGTTTAAATATCAAATGAGAGAAATTGTAGAAAGATAATTAGTACCACTATCAATAATAATAATAAAAATAAAAAATTCTTCTCCATTTTTAAATTTTTTTTATAGACTAATAGTGTTTTTTAATCAAAATGTATGTATTAGCTATAATTACATTTTGATTCTGGAATTTAATTATTTTAGATATTTTCTATGTTTCTTTTCAATTCTAAATTTTAAATATTTTTCTTTCTTTCTATTCATTTTTTTGTTTATAAAATTTTAGGTTACATCAATTATATTTTTCTTTTTGAAAAAGTAACAACATTTTATTTCAATAATAATTTATTAAAATAGTTTATTATGTTTGGTAAATGCAACGTACAAATGATTGTGGCATAAATTTCAACCAACGAATCCCAATTTTTTAAAATTTAAGTGTGAATTTTCATTGTAAGGCTCTTCAAAAAACTTTATTTAATTTCAAATTAATTGTATTATTGAACATATTTTTTTGACAAAAAATATATTTTTATATATAAATTGAACAATTTTTTAATGAAAAAAATTGATCATATTTTTTGTATTATTAATAATTAAAGTTTGATTCTTGAATTTAATTATTTTAGATACTCTCTTTATTTCTTTTCGGTTGTCATCTTTATAGGAATTTGTCTTTTTGTTTATAAAATTCAAGGTTAACTATATGATATTACAAAAAATAAATTAATAATTTTTGGATTTATTTTTTAGTTTAATTGTTATGCATTGTTAGTGAAAAAATTTTCACACTATCAATGTATCACAACTACTCAATTATAAAAAAAAAAAAAAATAAAAAGTCAAACACTTCCAACAAATTAACGGTTGTGATTTATTGACGATGTAAAACTTCTTTACATCGTCAGTCAGTGTATTTCAATTAAATTATTTAATTTTATAATATGCACTCATTTTAAAAAAAGAAAAGGGACTCATATTAAAAAGAGAAAAGGGGTGATGTACTGTCTAAAATATTTTTACATTGTCAACCAATCACTACCATGTATCTAATTAAACAATTTTTTTATTTAAAAAAAACTTTAATGACATAGCAAATTAATGACTCTCTATTGGATGACAGTGTAAAATTATTTTATATTGTCAATACACTACCTTTTAATTCTATTAAAATAAGAAAAAAAAAACAAATATTTGTATTTTAGTAATACACATTCAAATAAATATTTGTTCAGGCCGAAGATTTTATCTAAACTGTCATCATATTGAATAAAAAATTTACATGTATACATTTATAACTTTTCTTGTGGGTGGTACTTCACAACACTTTTTAATTTTTTTAATTAAAAATGAAATATATTAAAGCTTATTTGATGTGTGATATATGATATGTTAAAAATTGAATAAAAATAAGATAGGATAACAAAAAGTTAAATATGTTTATGGTCTTTTTAAATATTTCATATTTTTTTAGTTTCTCAAAATTTATTTTTTAAAGAATATTCTTTTTAAAATTTTTATCTATATTTTTTATCCCTTCTACATCTTAGCAATATAATTAGGGACGGTTTTAGCAACTGCTTACTAATTAATGACTCGAATAGCAATTTTAGAAGGAGGGATCAAAAGTGTAGATGATATTTTTTAGGAAGACCATTATTTGAAAGAAATATTTTGAAGGACTAAAAGTGAAATATGAGATATTTAGGAGGATCACAAAAATATTTAACCCATAACAAAATAAACATTTATTCTATTATGTATTTAATGTGCATATAATAAAAAAGTTATAATACATATTGATCGTACCTGATCAGAAGAATCGTCGCTGGCTGCTCGGACTGGATCTTCTAGGAAAGAGGAGGGGGTGTACCTGCAAAGTACTCCGATGCCAAAGTGAGTAGACGAGCAAAGGAGTGCAAGTACGAGCTAAAGGTTAGAAAGAAGTGAATACCTGACCCTCTAGTGAAAGAGGGTATTTATAGCCCCCAGCGCTGGGCCATGATCTCGCTACTAGGTTGGACTCCCAAGCCCAACTAGGAGACTGCCAGGTTTCCTGAGCGGAAATATCGGAGGTGTGTGAGTGCCCTCTGTCCTGGTTAACCGCTCCGAAGTTTAAGGGAGACGCGGTCTTTTAGAGGCCACGTTGGCTCCGCATTACTCGGAGGGTTGGATATGAAGGAGCCCTGCGAGGAGCAGGGTCCTCGGCAACGAGTGGTGCTCGCGAGGGAGTACTCGTGCCGGGCGTCAATTGGCTCGCGGGGAGCAGTCCTGCCGGGCGTTATATGGTCTGTGAAGACGGTCTTGCCGAGCATGCCTAAGGTGGGCACCCCAGACGCTGAGGTGGACCACGGAGAAACTTGGGCCTCTGAGGTTTACTGGGCCGAAGCTATGTTGGGCCTAACCTTGGCCCAGTCCAGAATAGGAGCCCCCCAAGTCGGAGCTTTCTGGTCAAGGAGCTGTGACTTTGATGATGCTCGGACTCCATGACTTCGGTGATTCCCGGCGGGATTGATCCTCGTCTACCAGATGTGCTCGGAAGAACGATCTGTGGGTTGGAACGAAAAAGTCGCGCGTGTGCGACACACGCTGATGTGGTATAGGTAATGATGGCCTAGGGTCTAGGAGGCGGCGCTTGTCAGGGGGCGCGACGTTTCGCCTTCCGAGCCTCTTTCCTATAAAAAGGGGTGAGTCCCCACATTTAGGCGCTTTTCTCTTTCTATTCGCTTGCTCGGCTCCAGGCAGACGACCCCCGGAAGCAGCTGTTCGTCCTATTGTTCGTCGTGTTAACCGCCATTCACCGAAGAGTTTCTCCTAGCCATCGTCATTATGTCTACAAGTAAGTTCGCGAACCTCTTCGTTGTTTTTATGCCTTTCCCGTAGGGTTTGAGGATCTTGCGATTTCTTACTTTCGCGGTCCTCGCCATCTATGTCGGCTGAGTCCTATGCACAGTCGTTACTTCTCGGGTTATCCAAGCGATGCCCGGGATTTAGTTTGTGGATTAGACGATGTTCGTGTTTAGGTCCTCGTGGCTCCGTTTAGGTCCGATTTCCGTCGTCATATCCCCTTTATTAAGTTCTGTCGTGAGTCCTCGGCTGACGGGCGTTTTTCCTCGATGGGGGTTTAGCCGGGGGCTCTACTGCTCCTGCTCTACCCTTTCGCTTGCGTTGCGGTGGAAGGGTGGATTTGATGAACTGTCGAATTCACTTTTCCCTTCTGCGTGCAGGTGAATCTGATTCGAGTGCTAGTTCGGGGTCCAGTTCGGAATCTGACTCGTGGGCTAGTGGATCGGAAGATACAACGGCGAGTAGCTCCGATGCTGAAATCGTCGAAGTTCAAAATACGCCCTCCGCAGCCGAAGACGACCATGCCGATTCCCCTGGTTCGGACGCCGAGGGAGGGATTTCCCCAATGCCGCTATTCAGTTATGACTGCACGGTCGAGCTCGACTGGGTAGCCGACGAGCCTTTGGCGGCCGTCTCTCGATATATCGAGTCTTTAGATGGGGCTTTCAAAGAAATCGAGGTCCTGGGAGCGGGTGACGCACCGAATTACCAAATAGGTTGCCCGTCCCAAGACGAGCGCATATGTTCTCGGTTTGACGGGGACAATTTTGCTATGTATGAACATGTATTCAAGGAGCTTGGTTTTTGGCTGCCTTTCACCGGCTTCCAGACTTCTCTGATGGCGTTTCTTGCTCTGGCACCGTCTCAATTGCATCCGAATGCTTTTGCCTTTATGCGGGCATCCGAGATCGTCTGTGATTATTTGGGTATTGGCGCTACGACCGCCCTGTTCGGCAGATGTTTCCGTGTCCAAAGGCAGACGGCGGACGGGCGATATAGCTGGGGCTCGTTTAGAAATGCCGATAGAAAACTTTTTGGGATGTATACCGACTCGGTGAAAGGTTTCAAAGAGCGATACTTCCTCGTCCGTCCGCGCAGCCCGGCCGCTTATTTTGTTGTGTCTGATATGGTGGAAGTGCGGGACGAGGCCGACAACTTAGAGCATGATGAGGACGAGCAAGTAGTGAGGGAATTCTGCACGGCGTTCCCGTTCTTTTGGTGGAAAGGCCATTTCTCATCTCCCCCGAAAAATTATGCTTGGGAGGATGGAGATCTGGACGAGCAGGATACAGCATCGTACTCGGCCCTCTGCAAGTACGTAGACGGTTTTACCATGTTTTAATGGGTGACGAAGAAGGGAGACCCTGTTTTGGACGAGAATGGTGTGCCGAAGGTGGAGCCGCAGGCTATTAACACTAAGGCCCTGTTATCTTGTCGGAGCCCCGAGGAGACCCGGGCGTTGTTAGGTCGTGTTATTTACTTTGTTTTGTCTTTTTTGTTTTGTGTTTTCGCTAACCTGTTTGTTTCCCTTTTTCAGATGCTATGCCTGAGAAGGACGACAAGCTCTTGAAGATGGTGACTCAGGATGCGAAGAAGCTCCGGCAGAAGAAAGCCCGGGGTGTTGGAGATAACTCGGGCTCGACTGGTTCTCCTCGGGTGAACTTGGATGAGAGGTCCCCCAAGAAGGCTCGCCATGCCGAGACGACCCGTGAGGAGCCGTCGAGTCTGAGACCCGACCATTCCTTCATGTTCCCACAGACGGCACCACTGATCGTACCTGATCAGAAGAATCGTCGCTGGCTGCTCGGACTGGATCTTCTAGGAAAGAGGAGGGGGTGTACCTGCAAAGTACTCCGATGCCAAAGTGAGTAGACGAGCAAAGGAGTGCAAGTACGAGCTAAAGGTTAGAAAGAAGTGAATACCTGACCTTCTAGTGAAAGAGGGTATTTATAGCCCCCAGCGCTGGGCCATGATCTCGCTACTGGGTTGGACTCCCAAGCCCAACTAGGAGACTGCCAGGTTTCCTGAGCGGAAATATCGGAGGTGTGTGAGTGACCTCTGTCCTGGTTAACCGCTCCGAAGTTTAAGGGAGACGCGGTCTTTTAGGGGCCACGTTGGCTCCGCATTACTCGGAGGGTTGGATATGAAGGAGCCCTGCGAGGAGCAGGGTCCTCGGCAACGAGTGGTGCTCGCGAGGGAGTACTCGTGTCGGGCGTCAATTGGCTCGTGGGGAGCAGTCCTGCCGGGCGCTATATGGTCTGTGAAGACGGTCTTGCCGAGCATGCCTAAGGTGGGCACCCCAGACGCTGAGGTGGACCACAGAGAAACTTGGGCCTCTGAGGTTTACTGGGCCGAAACTATGTTGGGCCTAACCTTGACCCAGTCCAGAACACATATTTTATAATTTCATCTTTTATAATACAATTATTCTATTATATATATATATATATATATATATATATATATATATATATATATATATATATATATATATATATATATATATATATATATATATATTATTTTGACACCAAATCCTACCCCTTTATTCTTAACCATTCAAAGGTTAAGATATATTTTCTTAAAAAACCCATGTGTTAGTTATAAGTGAATATATCTTAACCTTTAGATTAATAATAATAAACAAATAGAATTTGGTGTCAAAATTAATACTTTGACACCGGTGTCAAATGATGCTCTCTCTTATGCTACAATAGATCCACTTGTTTTTATGAAGGTCTATTTTAGCAAGCTTTAACTACAAAATGATTAAATGCACCTTAAGGTGGATGTTGCTAAAATAGACCTTCATAAAAATAAGTGGGTGTATTATAGCAAACCCCACAGGGGTTTGCTATAATACTCCCACTTAATTTTATGAAGGTGTGTTTTAGTAAGTTTTAACTAAGAAAATACTTAAATGCACCCTAAGGTGTATGTTGCTAAAATAGACCTTCATAAAAACAAGTGAGTCTATTGTAGTAAAACCCTATATATATATATATATATATATATATATATATATATATATATATATATATATATATATATATATATATATATATATATATATATATATATATATATATATATATATATATATATATATATATATATATATATATTTATAGTTTTTTGGGTCGGTTGATTGCCAAGAGCCAACCTTGTGTAAGTTCAACTAGAATAATCCAACGTATAAAGTCAGTACGTGTGAGATTTAAGGTACATTTTTATTACACTTATCTTGGATTATAAACTAACTTGAACGTTTGACTGCTACCTTGCAAGTCCACCCTGTGTCATTGCATCTAATATCAGCACCATCGATATGAGAATCTTCGATACACACTAATTTTGGTTCCACAATGGAACAATGGCGCCATCTTTGGGAATTGACTCTCGAAACCCGCAAAAATTCACAAATAGATCATCCTCGTTCAAAAGTTAGATCTATGTCGGAATTTAGAGAATGAGACAATCATTTCACACATTGCAATGAAGAGCCCTATTATATCTTCTGATTTGTTCCACTTCAATTAATCGTTGTTAGTGAAATTCCTAACTCACCGAAATTTGACGATGATCTGCCATCGGAGCACCTCTTCCAAACAACAATTGATAATAAACTGTGAAATAAGGATCAAGTGGCGTTGGGATGTTAAGGTCGTGAGAAGATAAATAAAACCTTGAATGCGGAGTTGCTTATAGTTATCACAATCATCGTCGATGGATGAACACTTATGAGAGTCCTCATAAACGACATAGTCACATAACAACTTCTGACCCAATGTGATCGAGCAATCACATCTTCGCCAATCAAATTTGAACACATACAATGGTGGATATCCATTGGCCTTCGATGAGACGATAACTTGCCCTCGCTTAAGAACATATTTAACACTATCAATAAAAAAGAAGCGAGCTAGAGAAAGACGTACTCATTAGGAGAGTGATGTAGTTAAGCACGAAGGCTTCGCCAATTTACTAGGAGATATCATAGTTGGAAAGAAAAACCAATCAATGCCAACCGAGAAAGAATGTATTGAAGAAGCCACCTTCAAGAAATTTAATCACGCTTCTTCAACGGTAATTTCGAAGTAAGCCATTTTAAGGTTAGTTCAACCACACCCATGATGGTAGTCTCTGACCTCCCCTTTCGAACAGACCATTGGTTGAATTTTGGAGGATTTCTATAGACTGACGTTGACCCCCAGGGTAAATAAACAAAAGGGGTGAACAATTCAACTGACCATTCATAAGAGCCAATCGATAACACTCACTTAGAGATGATCTAGCCTCTAGGACCATGGGCAGGCGAGGTAGCTATAAAGAAATTTGTCACCCAACAACACCCCACGAACAAAGGAACATTGAAGGAACGCCTTAATATATAGTCGCAGTCATCGAACATCTAAGGATGAGGGTCACACCCACGACATTCAGGACATATATCCTTGCAAGGTGAAGTTGATCGATAAATGCTTCAATAGTAACACTCCTCGGTGATGCGGCCAGTCGGAGAAAAAATTGGAGAAAGGCATAATACACTTCCTTTGTGGTTATCTCGACAAGATATGTATTATGTAAAGTTTTGTGTGATTTCAATAATTAATTTTTTAACTATGAGAAAAACTGCAAGCACAAAAGTACTTACAACCCTCTATAGTATGGCATAAGTCGCTTGTCCAAGGAAGATTCCTTATGTGGTGGATATGCTTCAAGCGTAGCTCACACACCCGCTTCTTAGGAACTAGCGACTCTAAGAGCATAG
Organism: Vicia villosa; assembly: GCF_029867415.1. NCBI lineage: Eukaryota > Viridiplantae > Streptophyta > Magnoliopsida > Fabales > Fabaceae > Vicia > Vicia villosa. The sequence goes on from NC_081185.1 coordinate 130,184,922, forward strand.
GAGATGGATCCCAAAGACGTCCTTCCTAAACTAGTACAAATTTGGGGACATGGAATACAACCCTACCTTTGGCTGGGGACGGTTACTAGTGATGCTCGAGGATGAAACTAACTCTTCCCAATTGGAGCTAATAAAGATGAAGCTCCGAGGCCGTTTTACGTCACCCGATCGGGACCATAGAGTTTGGTAGACAAGCTAGATGCCAATAGAACACATACGATGAACGAAATCAAAAGTGCAGAAACAATAAGCAAGTTTTGTTGCAACAAGAACAGAAACTACAAATTAATTGAAATCCCGGAAGCCAACAACTCAGAAGGTGGACCGGAGAACCACAAAGAAGTTAAGTAAATCATATCATGCCCAAGAATCTAAATAAAGGCATCAAACAGAAAGATAAAAATATAAATATTTTTTGTATAGGCACAACACTATGCTAACTTTAAAGAAATATAAAAAGAATGAAATTAAGCCTCCTCGCTCTAAGACGCTGCACATCGGGTATCCACCAAAGCCTTATCCCAGACAACCTTGAATAGATCAAGTTCTATGTGGGTGAATAGAGACATTGAGTTTGAGATTTTTTTCTATTCAATTGATTAATCAAAAGCCCCAGACACATTAGCCAGAGTTTGCTAGAGGGACTTAGTGACTAACCAGGTCATCAAGAGCCTTATGATTTTCAGCATATGACTCCTTCTCCTATTAAAGGGCTGTAGCCTCATAAGCATGACAATATACCTCTTCAACAGCCATAAATATTTCCTTATGCTGCTTTTTTTCTCAATCTAATGAAGACTTAAGCTCAGTGACCCGGACAACTAAAGTAGAAGGAAAGTAGTGGATCTTTGCCTCCTCCTAGAAATCCCTTTCATAGAAAACCCTATCTCGAAGAGCAGACATCTCCTCCTGAAACTTGGAGCACTTATTTTACATGGCTTCACACTTACCCTTAAAGGTATCTCCCTCCTTTGAAGGATTATCCATGGTCAGGACATCTCCCAGACCAACAAAAGTCAGTGAAAGCTAAAAGGCCTCTTGGTAGGTGTAAAAGGTAGCCTTGGGAAAATCTCCACTTTATCTTCTTCCTGAAGATTCTGAAAGTAGCTTCCTCGAGAGTGTGGAAAATCCAGACAGGAAGGATGGCTAAAAACTTAAGGAAAGCGGTGGGAGATCCTGAAGCAACACTCTTGGATATACCGGCCCGTTTAAGGAATATTCCTACTGGAAGGGACTTTGAACTTGATCTGACCTCTCATTTCTAGGACAGAAGGAGACTGAAGGTGATCCTCCATAATCAGATCAACTTTGAAAGTTAGAGGTTGGTCAGTTCCAACGGCGGTTGAGGAGAACTATAAAGTAGCAGACACAACAAGCATTATAATAGGATGGGCTACAACCTGAGTCATGGGACCAGGTTTGACACCATGAGAAGCAAAAATATCATAAACCTTTTAAAAGGAATCCATTTTATCTACAAGAACAAACACCCATGGCAAAACAAAAGGGACTTGACCCCGTCATCACAATCTTTCCTCTCCTGACGACCGGCCGCGCACTCCATAATAAGGGATCAATAGACTTTTTCCTCTGAAAGGAAGACGAAAATGGATAGGAATGAACCCTCTTTATAACCAAGTCCCCAGTAAAGAGACTCCAGCTCCCTCTTCATCATGACTTCTTCATCAGTTAGAGAATCCTAGTTGACACCATACAAGCGAGGCTCGGGATAAAAGAGGCCAAGCCTAGTATTTTAGAAACATACCCTTACAAAATAGAGAATATTTGGAAGGGCTAGAGTAGAAGGAAAAGTGAGCATCCCGAGTGATGGTCCTCACCAGCACAAAGCACCCCGGAACTCGCCCAAATATTCATAGAAATGGCAGGACAAGGGAATGTGCATACGCAACTCAATAATTCCATGATTCTGGAAGTTATATTGAGAAATGTGTATTATAGTGAACAGACTGAAGAAAAATCGATAAGAGGGTTTCCAAGACCTATACTCGACCAAATATTGGAACACCTTCAAGTAATCCTAGGAGCATGGTTGGGTTTGGAAGGGGACAACCTTCAGGTATTTCAATGTCGCCACCTCAAATTCAGACAAAGACAGCCGCATGTTTATCCTAGTGAAAATACACTCTTAAAAGGGAACATAACACCCTTCAAAAGTGTTGCATATCCTTTTCTCTGGATCCACTATAAGGACCGGTCAGTCAAAAAGATGGTCGACTGTAATGTTGGTTGCATTTACATCCACCTGATCACTTAAAATGGAAGGAGTCCCCACTATCGATGGGTCTACCTAGCCGTATTTGATTCCGTAGGTTGGATCCACCGATGTGCATAAAAGTGATAACGCAGTCACCTTTGACATTGTCATCAAAGAAAAAAGCATCAAAAGAGGAATCCCCTGGTGAAGCTCCCTCATCTAACAAGCCCCTAGAGAGTCTCTTCGAATCAGAATAATAAATTATAGATTTGTCCCCAGGGACTAGTTGATTGGTGATTAAGTGCTAAGAGTTTTGACCAGAAGATACTTCCACCCTAACTAAGGAAGAATCATCACTCCCAAAACTGCTAGACAAACTTATGGGGCTATCATTGATATTGAATGCAATTAAAGAACTAATAAAGATAGGAAAAACTTAAGCTAAGGAGGGTACATGATAGAAACATAATTTAATAAGGAAATTGAAGTTCAAGTGAGTGGGTGGAAGCTTTGTTCAAAGAAAAAACCATTGTCACACATGAGTAAAAAAACGAGTTAATAAAAATTTAGTTTAGGGAAGCAACTCAAGTTGTATTGCAAGGACTTCTAATTCAATTACCTACATTTTAGAATCAATAAATTTATAAAGGGGAGTTTTTAGTTTTAGTGAAATTCGACAAAATAAGTATGAGTGAAAATCAATTGATCCATTAAATTAACAACTCTAAGCTATCGGTTCTTCAATTTAATCTTTAACATATATTCTATTCTTGTTTGAATATAGAGTACATTACGTAAACTTCAATCTACCCTATGTGAATTTGAATTCCTATAATTGGATAAAGCATCATAATTAACAATGATTTATAGTTAAGCACTTAAGCGTATTAACACTATAATCTATCAATTATGCCCTAAGAAATCAATTTTTAACAAACTAAATCCTATCAAATTTACCGGCATTTAAATTAAGTATTAGAATACAAAAAAATAATAAAAAAGGAATAACAATAATGAAATTAAAGATATAACATAAAAACCTCAAGCTTTGACGAAGTGATGAAACATCAAATTAAAAGAGAAGCTTAGTTGGCTATGTGAGAAAAGCTTCAAACAAAGTTGTATTATAAATTTTGTGATTCCCCCTCCCTATTCTAATTCCTAAAGTTAGAATAAGTATAACAAAGATTTGGGCTTTAAGAGCATCCGATCCGAAAACATAAAATGGTCTAACATAAAACATAAAATAAATTTTGCTTCCACAAGTCTAGTACGAAAAATGAAATATTTGAATAGTTAGAAGTTTGAGTTAGCTATTGCCATCAACATAAAACTTGTATATTTTTCTTTTAGATTACCAACGCCTACTTGTACGTGTCAATTTGATACTCGTAGCGTAAATTATGATATGCACAACAAGGAAGCATCAAAATGTGTTTATTTTGAAAATAAATAAAACAAATAAACTAAAAGTTGTTTGTAATTCAAATTTAAAAACATATTAAACACACACAAATTAGACCATAGATAACTTTAAAATATTGAAGTAGAAGCTGGAAAAGAAGTTCAAAAATGTACTGAGCAATTCAAGTAGGAGGATGGAAGCTTTGTTCAAAAATAGCAATCACTAGGCAGACTTATGGGGTATCATATATCGGCGAAGACAATCAACGGGGCAGATCATCTGGAGTGGGAAGTTGCAAGATCAACAACTGGATTTATTCTAGGGAGCGCAAAAAAACTCAAGTGCGCTCTAGTATACTAGGAGGAAGCACCATACCCTAAATTGATCACCTCAGGTGACACACAAAGGAAAATCGACGAAACGTTTCAAATGATGGGAAATCATTTAATACGTTTGTCTCATAGTGATTTTGTAATCGACCTCAAACGTTTCCACTTCTCCCCAATGTTAGACACCAAAATTGGAGGCCGACCGCGACTTCAAAGAATTCCTCGACTAGTTCCACCTGGCAAAGCCTCAGGAGTAGCTATTTTGGGCTGGCCAAATGCGCAAAGCCAAAGCCCAACCTTATGCAAGCCTGACTAGAATAATCCAAAGTATAAATTGTACAATTTTCTAATCTCCACTTTTACTACACTTGTCTCGGCTTTTGAACTAACTTGGGTGTTGGAGTGCTAACCTTTTAGGTCCACCCTGTGCCACCGCATCAGAGATCAGTACCACTGATTTAAGATCCTTTTCAATCGATACACACTAATTCTAGTTCCACAATGGAAAACACGCACACACACACACACAAGCAAGCAAGCACGCCCCCCCCAACACACAAACATAAATATATGGAAAATGCTAAGTCTCGCGAAATAAATCATCATGACGACATCATGATAACACAAAAATAAAGCTTAAACATCCCTCCATCCCCCAACTGTCGCGTGTATTCTAATAAATTCTAACAGATAACACAAAAATTAATTGTTCCAACATCCCTCCTTCCCCCATCTTTTCATGTATTTTAATAAATTCTAAATATAACGGCTTCTATGAATTCGTGAAACATTCGTGATACATGTATTCGCTATGAATAGAATTACTCTCCCCTCTCTCTATCTATATATATATATATATATATATATATATATATATATATATATATATATATATATATATATATATATATATATATATATATATATATATACACTTCAAATTCAAATGATCAAACTATGTTATTTAATTAATCACACAACAACAACATGAACAATCAATCAAACATTATCTCACTAATTGGGATCATGGATTAACTTTCTCCATAATATTTTATTCAGTGTCATGATTATTCCTTTATCTATAGGTATTTAACTTTTATCCATCTAATCTTTTCTCCTTACCACAAAATCTACAGATATTCTCCCCAAATACCCAAACTATCTAAGTTTAGTTTCCGCCATCATTTATAAAATAGGTTCTACCCCAACACTCTTATTAATGTTATCATTCTAATCTTATGATGTTTAGTCTCACCACACATATAATAAAATATCTTCATCTCTGCTACACTTACCTTATTCTTTTGTTGATTTTTAACCGTCTAACATTTTGTCTCGTACAACAACACAATCTTTTTTACCACAGACTAATAATATTTTCCTTTTAACTTAAGCGGTACCTTTGTATCATATAAAACAACTTTAGCCCTCATCCATTTCATCTTTATAGTTTGATTTGGATGGCTTACATCCTCATCTATTTCCCTAATGTTTTGTATTACGAATCCAAAATATTTAAATCGTGTGACTTGAGGGATAGTATGGTTTTTGAATTTCACTTTCAGGTTAGAAACACTTCTCCTTTTGTTCAACTTACATTTCATATACTCTGTCTTACTTCTCCTTAGGCGAAAGTCATGCATTTCTAAATCTCATCTCCAAGTCTCCAACATCTAATTTAAATCCCTTTGACTCACCGAGTAGGACTATATCATCTGTAAAAAACATGCATCTCACTTCTAGCTCTGAGATGTGATTCGTGAGAAAATTCAAAATTAAAGTAAAAATGTAAGACTTAGGGCTGAACCTTGATGAAGACATATTATAATAAGGAAATCGTTTGTATCTCTACCTTGTGTCCACACACTAGTCGATACTGCTTCATACATATCTTAGATAGCTAAAATATATGCAATATTAACCGCTTTCTTTTTTTTAGGTTTTCCATAAAATCTCTTTACACACTTTTTACACTCCTTCCATTTAGATCCCCTCTTACAAAAAACTTTTCATCTTAGGGTATATCCTAAAGTAAGCCTTCTAAATCCTCTCAAAATTTTACCTTAAGGTGTTATGCTAGCCCGATCTAAGGTGCGTAAGCACTAATAAAATTAAAGGTATTTTGTTCCGCTACAAGTTTTAAGGTTATAATTCTATCTCATAGTCTTTTCACATCCATAATATCCTTCTTCCACTTCTTGTCCATAATAACCCACACCCCGTTCTCGATGTAACTTTTCTGGTGTAGCAAAACTTAAATTTTGTGTTGTCTAATTTTCCCTCCTTTTCACATGTCCACTTAGTTTCGTGTAGGCATATAAAATTGATCTTCCTCCAAACTTTAATGTCAGCTTTTCCTTAGATTTTTTCGTAAGCGTGCCTATCTTCAATGATATAAAGTGAATCATACTCTCATGAACTAACTTTCTTACTCACACCTGTTCATGTAAAATGTGAGAATCATTGCTTATTTTTTAATGCATCCAAACAACAATGTTGTGTCCCTTACTCTTTTGACATTGTACTCAAGCCATGCAAGAAGTTTCTTACCGACAACAACCTAACATTCTCATTATTTTGTAGTTGATTAATGTCATAAATATTTGATAAAAGTTTACATGACTATCAACTGACTAATATAGCTCTTACATACGACAAGACAGAGTTTGGATAGGGTATTATAGTATCAATCTCATTCCCGTGGTTGGAAAAAGTCCTCAAATTTTACTTAATTCACAAAATTATTTTTCCTATTTTAAATTCAAACGTTTTTTGTTTTCCTCTCACGTTTTTTCATAAAAAATCGATGACATGTTTGCTTTTTAACATATATTTTTATCTATAAAATTCTATAATAAATTTATCTATCAAATATAAAATATCATTTCATTTTAAATTTGTAAGAAAATTAAAAAGTTTTTAGAAAATTTATTTTTGAATTATGAAATAAACAATCACTTAGATTAAATATATAATAATTTAACATTAATGTATTTTAAAAAATTGATATACATTTATTTTTATATAATAATATAAATTTAAATATATAAATATATATTGTGCAAGTATGAGACGAGGTGGATACTATAATGCGCATACCCACACAAATATTCATTTATTTTAGTGAGTAATTACTCGAGCCTATACCCATACCTATTTTTACGTATTTTTATTCTATTTATTACTCCCTCCATTCAAAAATATATGTCCTACTTGACACTTCCGCATATATTAAAAGAATTTAATAAATGAAAGAGAGAATAATAATTTTATTAAATTATCATTATAAATTATTGGTACATTTGAATTAACATTAATGCAAAAGTGAAAAAACAAAAAATTAAGAGTATTAATTAGATGATATAATTAGAAGATGAAAATTGAAATTACATTATTAACCTAAAGTAACAAGTATTTTGGAACAAATAATTTTTTTTAAAATGACATTTATTTTAAATGACATCTACTTATTTTAAATGTCATATAAGGAAAGTATTTTTTTAAAATATGACATTTATTTTGCCGTTTTATGCTATTAACATAGATGCTGTGAATTTGTTTACAGATTCATCATTTTTGTTTTTGACGATTTTTAATTTGTAGTGCAATAATTTGCTCGGTCAATTAGAATGAATGTATTTTTTTAAGTCAAAACCTAATAACTCTCCCTTTTTATTAAGCTTACAACAAAACTACAATAGACAATTTATTTAAGGACAAAACTTAGATATAATTCTTTAGGTGTGGTTCTTACTATTTTCCAATAAAAATATGACAAGTGTATAATTTTCTCTTACACGTATGCAAATTTCTCCTATTTTCACTCATTAAATAAGAGAAATTTGCATATGTATAAGAGAAAATTATACTTATCATATTTTCATTGAAAAATAATAAGAACTAACACTTAAAATAATTGTACCTAAAATTTGTACTTTATTTAAACACACAAGGTATATAAGATTTTTAAATTAATTATCTTAAATATCTTCTTTATTTCAAAATTCTAGTCACATTTAAATAATATTTTTTAAGATTGCGAGACCTTATCACTAAGTCGACGCATCTAATATATAAAATCAGATAACATTTAAAAGTTCTTCTCAATACATATATTTTTTTAATTGATTCAAAATAACCTTAAAATTATATGCAAATGGAAAGAGATAATGAGTAAAAAAAGGTATAATTGTATTTAAAGTTTGGTCATTAAGAAAAAACTGACTTTATAAAAAAAATAATATTAAAAAATTAAATTTAAAATAACCTTAAAACATTAACTTTAAAAAAATTACTTTATAAAAAAGAATTCAAAAAAAACTTAGAATAATATGCATATGGAAAGATAGAGTAAATATTTTTGGTAATCATCGTATCTAAACAGAAAGATTTGGATATGCTCGAAAAATAAGGGATTAAAAAAAATAAAAATAAAAATTTTGAACCCAAATTTAAACTCTTGAAAACTCAGTTGAATTTCAGTACTGAGTCAAGGGCCCCACTTAACTCGTTTCTTCAGAACCGCTTTCTCGACCCTATCTACATCGCACCACATTCACTACCTACTCTCTCATAAAAATAATAATTTTAATAAAAAAATAATTTTAATAAATATTAATAAAAAATAATTTCAATTAAAAATATAATAAAAAACAATTTTAATAAAAAATTTTAATAAAAAATAATTTTTATAAAACAATAATATAATCAAATCACATCAATTAAAAAACTGGATTTGATAAGACGCATATCTTGAAAAGTTTAAAGTAATTCCTTTTTTTATTAATATAAAATAAAATATTTTTATAATCATTTATTTAATATTATTCTTTAGTATATTTTTATTTATATGGCAAGAAACTTTCCTGAATATAAAATATAATAAAAAATTCTCTTTTAATTAATAGAATTAAAATTAGTCAAATTAAAAAAATAAAATAAAATATTTTAATTTTTTTGACAGCCAAAATATATTAATTATATTCTTGAAAATTAAAAAAAAAAAGAAAAAAGAAAACGATCACAAAGAGACACAACATAGCACTTCTCTTTCTTCACATCTTTTCTTCTCTTCTTGCAAACCAAATTGTGCTTTCATCTAAGTCAAAACACATCATCACAATCTCTCTCTCTCTCTCTCTCTCTCTCTCTCTCTCTCTCTCTCTCTCAAGTACTTCTTGTTGGAAGAGATTGAAAAGAACCAAGTTTTGATCAAACACACGGTATTGTTTTTTTTTAACCTCAATAGTGCAACATTACGTAAACAATTTGTTACAATCTGCATAGGTAGATTGTGACAACAACATAGTATGATTAAGGTTTTGTGTTTGTTTATGTTTTTGTTTGTGTTCATGTGACACTGAATCTGCTGTTTCTTGATCATTTTCGGGTGCTTTGTTTATTCCTTAAATATCTCGGTTTTTTTAAAAGCTGTTTTTTTTTTTTTCTGTTTTTATTTTTTAATTTTTAATAGAAAAAAAAAAGGGTCTTGGAGGTTTTTGGTGTTTTATAACACCAGAAAAATGTGAAACAACAAAAGATTTTACAATCATAAACATAACACACAACGTTATTTGTTATCGAATAGATAGATACTTATTACGCGTGTGTGTTGTTTTTATTGTTTTTTTGTTACCGATTCTGTTCCCAACCCAAACCATATCATCATTTCAATTTTTTGCCGAACATTGATCCAATCAAAATTACCAAAATGGGGCACCCCAGAAAATGAAATTAAGAATTTGGCGATTCTTTGATTTAGAAAAAGATTCAATTTTTGATTGTTTCTTCGTCATTGTTTTGTTCAGGGTGATTGAAGATCAAGAACTGATTATCGATGAAATGAAAAAAATCGGATTTTGATTGTTGGGTGATTGGTTTTTGTTGGGTTTTTGGATCTTGCTGTTGAAGGGTAGATTTGGGGTTTCGGTTTTTGTTGTTTTGGGATTGTTGAAGATGAAGTCTGGGTCACTTGATCAGTGGAGGAGTTACTTTAGGTCGTCGAGTTCGGATATTTTCGATATAATTGACCATGCGATTGTTGTTGCTGCTGCTGATTGTCCGAAGGAGTTTAAGTTGAGGAGAGATGGGATTGCTGAGAGGTTGTTTTCTGTCATGCTGAATCGTTGCAAGGACTGCGAGAAAGTTGAAACACCGGTTTCTGGTAATGAGAATGATGAGGTTTGCAAGAGAGGTTTTGTTAGAAATGGTGGGAGTAAGGAGAGTAAGGCAAATTGCGGTGGGGAAGATAATGGAGTTGTGGAAGTGAATCCCGTCAGCAATTACACCTTTGGAGACGCTGAAGCTCTCACGGATGAGCTCGAAGCAGAATCTGAGTTTCTTGCTGAGGTTTTGAGGATCAAAGGTGTTCTCGATAACTATGAAGATGAGGTATAATCTTTTTCTATCGTGTTTGTTTTTTGAAGGTTGAAGTCGTTTGTGTGTTGTGTGATCGCTGATTAGTGATGTTGTTCATTTCGTGTTGTTACAGTCTGACTCGGTGCTGTTTGAGTCTCTGAGGAGGCTTCAACTGATGCATATCTCTGTGGATCTTCTTAAGGTTTGAATTGAATCTTTCAGTGTTGATTTAGGACAATTCGGTTTGTTTTCTTTTAAGAATGTTGTCTAATAGTCTGAAATTATCTTTTTCAGTCAACTGAGATTGGAAAGGCTGTCAATCCTCTCAGAAAGTATGGATCAAAGGATGTCCGTCAACTCGCCCGGGTCCTCATCGAGTATGATTTAGTTTTTCATCTATAAATCATGGTTTATTTTGTACAATCGCTGCTGTTATGTTGATCCATCTGAAAGAGTGATGCATTGATCCTATAATAATGGTCTTTAGTTATAAGACTTAGTTAATTCGAACCAATTTCGTAGTTAGTCATGTGTCGTTTATGTTAACATTGATGATAATCTTTAGATAGGCCAGCGATTATTCTTTTTGATTCTTATCATTGTACCTAACAACTTGAATTCTAAACTTGTTTTATGGTTTTTACATTTTAGTGGGTGGAAAGAAATGGTCGATAACTGGGTCAAGGGGAACACAGCGAAACCTGCCGCAGGTAGAGATTTTACTATCTAACTTAGTGTGGTAATGATTGGTATATGGTCACCCGCTTTTTTGTTTGATTTCAAAACTAATTCATGTCGGAAAATTGCTATTGAATGTTTGTACCTTCAGAAGGAGGCACACCGGATTCCATAAATCCGTCTGTTGTTGAGAATGCAGAAGATGAGGAGGAAGGAGGACTTCCATCACCTCCTTTAGACGACGGGGCTTTCTTTGTTTCTCAACCCGGTGCAATGGAGCTCTCACAGGTATTGTCCTTTTTCCCTTACTCGAACTTACTTTACGCAGGCTTGTATAGATTTGAAACTGAGTTCGTGTTTTCCTTGTGTTGTATGTCCTATTTGAACGATGTAAAGTTCTTCGATGGCATGGATGATGACGGAAGTGAGTTCAATTTTCAATTTCTGTACGGTTCTTAATCTGAGTTCCCCTCATCTTATATTGATGATTGTAAATGTGGAATGTTTTTTCAGATCTTCGTAAGAGTGGACCTTCTAACAAGAACCGTGAGAATGGCAGAAAGCCGGCTTCGGACACTCTAGTTAAGGACAAGAGGAATTTCCCGGTTTTCAACGCAACCGCAATCCCTGCCAATGACAACAAGAGTCAGCAAATGAAGAAGACTGAGGCTGCAGTGAGGCTGAACAAACCGGTAGCTGCTGATGCTGGCCGCGGAAGACCAATGAACTCGAACATTCAGCGGAAACCTAATGTAGAGCAGAGGCCGCAGCAGAAAGCTCAGAACGGTACTGTGCCAAAGAGGCCTCTCAATACTCAGCAAGAGGTAAGCAAAAAAAACAAGCTTTACGACTATTAAAATTTTGAAGTTTTTTCGTTGTCCCTGACATTAATTTGTTGTGTTTCAGAAGCCCAAATGCTTAAGTGATGCTGATAAGCTCGAAGCTACCAAGCGGAAACTTCAAGAGCGTTATCAACAAGCTGAAAACGGTGAGTCATTGATGAAGTTGTCCGACACAATGATTTCTTAGAACACATTATTCGGTTTATCATAACTAATCGATGAAATTGTTTGTTAATTGCTTGCAGCCAAGAGGCAAAGGACTATACAAGTTATGGAAATCAATGAACTTCCAAAGCAAGGAGCTGGCCAGCGAAACACTAATTTCAAACCGGGAAATCACAACCGGCAATGGGCTAATAACGGTCGTAGATAGAGTCGCGGCTAGTTTCGGAGAGGAAGAATAGCGATAACATGTTTTTACCAAACATTTACATGATAGAAGATTGATCCCCCTTCCTCCTCCTCATCTTGAGCATAGAAAATAACAATTATACATTCACCATTGATAGAGTTATTTTGGATTTTAGAGAGGGAAGTAAACTTTGAAACATTGATTATTTCCCAAGTTTTTAAACTTATGAGTACATAGGAATTTTGTTGGTCCAAGATTTTGGATTTGGATTTTTCATCCTATATCTTGGAATTCCTTGCCTTGTTCTATAAATTTATGTCAATAGAAATCGTTTCTTGACATTTTTCTTTTGTCACATATATTATATTACATTAGGGTCTTATATAACATATAGTATACATGCAATTGTGCATGTTACTATAATATCTCAATGACCTTATGTAAATATGTAATAAGCAGGTTCATAGGAATGAAAAATACTTTTGTAGTCTTTTGACTACAAATGTTTCCAAATTTCAGTAGCATGATGGAGTTCAGAACATGGTTAAGGTATGTATGTTTCTTTCTTGTAGATTCAACAATAATTTAGATTTTTTTGAAGGAAAAAAATGGAGGTTTTTATTTAAAAAATTTATTTTTTTCAACTTTAGGTTTATCATTAATATATAGTACTACTTAAAAGTTTCAACATATATTTTATGAGTATTTTTTACTCTAGTTTTTTTGACTAGTTTACATTTATGACTTTCAATCTTTAATTGCTTTAAGTTTGTCCAAGTCTATTCTAAAAGTTGGTCCAAGTCAAATCAATTTTCTTCTTTACTCTACGTTTCATTTTCCATTTTTTTAATATACTTTTTATAAATATCAAATCAACAAATAAGTTTTGTTATTTTTAATGTTATTATTATTATTTTTTAGTAAATTTTTTTTTAAAAAATACTTAATGATTTTATTGAAAAATACATAATTAGTGTTGAATTGAATTGAAAAAATGGTAAAGATATATTATTTAATGTGATAAATAAAAGGAATGGTGAGAATATATTTTTATTCCCTTTTTGTGATTTTGTTTGATAAAAAATAGCATAAGCATGTGAATAACAAGAGTGAAGAATGAGTGGCCTTTGATTGATGGTATAGGACAATTTGACATAGTTGAATATTCCACACTATCTTTAAAAAACAAAAAACAAAAAACAAAAATAGAGGCTAGATTGTATGAATATGAAATTAATTATGACCATGACTGCGAAAGAAAGAAGAACGTGCTAAAGAAAGTTGGGGCATATATTTTTTTTTGTTTAAAATTTTTTTTATTTGTCGGCTTGACTTTCTTTGTTATTTTTTATTTTCTTCTCATTTGGCTAACAACCATTTAATTGTAGTATACTATGTGTTTTCCATGTGTCTAAAAACCACTCAACTCAATTGTACTTTGTTATAGTGCTGTCTGTTTTGACCACATATCTTTCCTACTACTTTCCTTCGTTTTCGGAACACGGTGAAAACTTTTTTATATTGTAAATTCTTTAAAATATATTGGGTATTAAGAGATTGGGATGATGTTTTTTAATATTTAAGATAAAAACTTTTTTATAAGAATATTTAAGATAAAACTCTGGACATTCTATTTTAATTTTGATTGATTTGTTAATTAAATAGAGACCTAGCAATGAAGGCAAGGTCAAGATTTGGAATTTCCTTTTTAATGGTTGGGTAGTTTTCTTATAGTTGGTTCAATGAAAATGTTAAAGGATTTCTCTAATAAATTTATATATGAGTAAATCAAACTTTGTATAGCTGCTCTTGCTAAGTGCCTATTTGTTTTAACAAATGAGGGATGTATTTTAATTAAATATATTTTTGGTTTAAAAGAGGGGGAGAGAATGAGAGGGGAGGAAAACACTTTAATCAAATATATATTTGATTCACAATGAGAGAGAAGAGATTTTAAAACTAATTTACATTTTTATCCTTAGAATATTATAACATTCGTTTTAAATAAAATAAAACAAAATGATATTAAAAAAAAATTATCAATTCATGAACATAGATACACAAACAAAATATTTAATATTTTAAAAAGTCTAAAAATATATTTAAGTGTAAATAAAATATCGATAAATGTCATAAAATTATTATATAATTAATTTTCAAATGAATTGTTTTTTCATCTTTATAATCCATCTAATCCTATAAAGTATTTATGAAATTAAATTTTATATAATATATAATTCATATACTACAATTATAAATCGATATGTAATACAATGCACCAACTTATAAAATTATTAAGTTATTTCAAAGAAATAATAATAAAAAATAAAACACATAAAAAAATTGAAACATTGTAATTAAAATAATGAAGTTGCTAATAAAAAATATGAAATTCTAATAGAGTGAGAAATTAACATATAATATTTATTAAAAGACAAATTATAATTATAATAAAAAATAAAAATAATTTTGTCAATATAACAAAAATAGATTTTAATATAACTCCTTTCCCTCTCCTCCAAAACCTTCCAATTTAGAGGCAACGAAAAACTACTTCCGAAGAGATTCATATTACCTCTACTTCACTCCTCTCCCATCATAAGAAATTTAATCAAATATACTTAGTTTAAAATACTTCATCCCCTCCTCTCCAAAACTCCCCAACCAAATGGACTCTAAGCATACAACTCACTCTAATTATTTTAATTATTATTATCATTATTATTATTATTAATATTATTATTATTATTAAAGAAGTCAAACAATAAATTTTATTTAATCTATAATTCTTAACTATTCATAATTGTAATTTATTTTTTCTCTCTCCATAATAAATATTAGGGATAATTTTAACAAAACCATAATCAATACTACTTTAAACTTTTAAAACGACAATTAAAAGAAATGACATTTAAAAAAACGATAAAAAAGGAACGTAAGGAGTATTATTTAAAATTATAATTAATTATCAACCGAGATAATTTATTATTCTCAAAGGATGACCAAGCAGTTCAAATCAAGTGTGACAATATTGTGTGTGTGTGGTCTAGCGATGAAATGCTTGAGATTTGAGAGTGTGCTCCTCTCAAGGTCACCAACATATAGTCATACATATAGTCTATTACTATCTGCATGTTAGTCGACTCTCACCAACATATTGTACGTTTTTCAAATAAAAATACTAAGGATCTATTTAATTTAATTTTTTTAAATAGTTTTTTAATTTTTAAAATTTAAAAATAATAAAACTTGTTTAGTAGTCTAATTTTAGTTTTAAAAATTTATTCTCTATTTAAGAGTTTTAAAAACTAAAAACTAAATAGATTTTAGAGGTTTTGATTTTTGATTTTTAGTTTTTGAAATTAAAGAAAAATAAATTAAGAAAAAAATGATACACATTTCATTAATGACAAATTATTTATATTATACAACTTTAAAATAATTTTTAAAATTAATATTATCGAATATTTCTTTCAGTTTTTTTTTTCAAAATTGTTTTCTAAAATTTATAAAATAATTTTTAATAATTAGAGATTAAACACATTCAAATAAACCCCAAATTTTTATATTATTTTATCTTTTATGCTGATTGTTTTATTGATGGATACATGCTTGTGTATTTATTTTTATTATATAAAATTTTATTATTTATTTATACTATATAAAATTTTATCTTATATTGTTTATGTAATAAACATAAATGAGGAGGTTGAGTATTGATATTTTGCATTAAGAAGACTTGGGTACCCAAAATAACCAGAATTTATATGGTTTAGTTGATATAAAAAATTATAAACTACTATTCAAAGTAAAATTAACAAAAGTTATAAGGAGGTCTAGATTCAGTTGACACTTTCTTTCAAAAGAATCATCAAGATGAAATAAGTGAGAATATATTTCTTTTGGATCGAAGGTGGCTCTATTGTGGTGACATATTCTAACTTGTCAAATTTCAATGTTTCTATAATTTTTTTTTAGTGAATCTTGAGCTAATATGGTTAAGAAAGATAAGATTGTTGATTTGGATGAAAACTCAAATTAGCCATTTCAATTGATGGTCCAAAAAAAAAAGGAAGTAGTCTGAGATGAGCAAAAAATTTAAGGTTGGATGTCTTAAACCGCTCGTCTCACTAGTTTCTTTAGTAGAAATTGTCCCTTATGTGCATAAAATTTAAGGTTGAGTATCTTAAATTATCCGTTTCACTAGATTTTTTAGTAGAAATTGTTTCTCATGTGCTTTTTGTTTTCTATCTATTTTAATTTTATCGTATTATAAGAATCTAATTACTTTTAGAAGAGTTGGTCTTTGTTGGTAATATTATATAAATACAAATTTTTTGTTTATCTTGAAAAACCCCACATTTTTGTTTATCTCATAAAAACTTAAAAAGTATCAATAACAAAAGACTTAGGTTAAAATCAGACACTCTATATTTTAAATACTTAAAGATTAACTCATAGTTTAAATTATTTAAAGTTGAGAACTATTTGATTAAAGAGTTATAAATTACATTTGACGAATAAAAATCATTTTATTTATGAGGTTGCTATTATTCATTTCATCCTTATTAAAATCACGAGTATTTCATAAATTGAGGATATATTTGGGTAAATACTACTACGTAAAATTTATTTCACAACGGTTGGAAAAGGATACCACCACACTTAACCAATCGTTGTGAGGTAGGAGTAATTTTAAGTATGATATTTTCTACCACGGTCGAGCGACTGTGATTATAAATTAGGTAGTTCGCTATACATTACATCGGTTACTTTAAATAACCATTGTGATATTCTTAATGCTACCTAACCAACACATATAACATTTAACAACAGTTGTGCTAAACAACCGTTGTCATAAACAATCGTTGTGATATATACACTGGGTTTATCATATATATATATATATATATATATATATATATATATATATATATATATATATATATATATATATATATATATATATATATATATATATATATATATATATATATATATATATATGATGTGGAATGCTTATTTCGCCAATGTGCACTAACATATGAATTTTCATTATGATCAAGAATATTATAATATGACAAATTATGTTATATTAGAAAAACAAGTTACACCGTTCAATGTTAGTCAAGATTTCTTCAGCCCATTACTGCATTTTGCTCTTTAATGGTTAGATTTTATTTCAATGCTCCTAGTTCTTCAACATCCCCTTCCTCCACTACTAGTTCATTTCGCAAACTATAATTTACTTTGCAAACAAAATTAGAGGTGAAGGAAGGAGGAGTTTGAAGAACTACAAGCATTAAAAAAAATGTAACCGTTAAAGAGAGAAATGCGGATAATGGATTGAAGAAATCTTGTATGATATTGACCAGTGTAATTTGTTTTCTAATATAACTTAATATCTCATATTATAATTTTCTAATTCAATTCGAAAAGTTATATATTCGATAAGGAGAGTTCGAAAAACACTTAAACCACATAAGATATAATAAATTCATCTTCTAAACAAACCTTAACAACAACATACGAGATACAACAAACATTTCTTATTAACAACAACAAAATTATAAACAACATATTGTAAACTACATACAACATACAACTTTTATTACTAACAACAAACTTTTATCAACAAAAACATATCATTAGAAGTTAGAAGTTGTTCTTCATAGAAATACATACCATTAATGAACCACACCTATAGTATGAGACTTCTTGAGTTAATTTTTTATTTACCATCCCTACCTACAAGTCAAAACTAGCAGAAAATTCACTCATCTAATCTATTGAAACATAAACAATGATTAAAAAACAACATATTAAGCTAACTTCTAAACAAATTTGAAACATAAACTATTGAACCATGTAAGAACCTATATTATATATTATGAAGACGGACCTGT
This sequence comes from Vicia villosa, assembly GCF_029867415.1. Lineage (NCBI taxonomy): Eukaryota > Viridiplantae > Streptophyta > Magnoliopsida > Fabales > Fabaceae > Vicia > Vicia villosa. Next base: position 130,203,006 of record NC_081185.1, read on the forward strand.
AATGTAACCATTTCCTAAAATTTGATGCAACGAAGATAATCTTTCGAAGAAGACGAGTTTACTACATGAGTTCGGGGTTTCCATTTTTCATGTTTGTGAAGAAAGATTGTTAAAACGTTAATGTAGATTAAGATATATGAGAGAGATGAGTGAGAGAGATGTTAGGGTTTTGTTTTGAGAGAGAAAATTGTTATGTACTTGAAATAATTTCGCTTGTATATAAATATAGAATATCTTTTACCACGATTGATAATAAGAAACCTGATGAATTGATTGCATCTTACACCATAGTTGATAATATGAACCATGGTGATATATAAGGACAAGGCCATTTTGTAATGAAAATATAGAAAATTGTTGATGATGTGATTCGAACCCTTACACTCCAGATACATTTCACCACGGTTGTTAACCATGACCATAATGAAACCTCTTTTAGTAAATTGTTAAAAAAAAAAAAACAACAAATAATTTATTATTATGGTTAACATGAACATTGTAATATGGTGTTACAAAATGTCTATTTTATAATAAAAAAGAGGTTAGTATGACGACGATAAATAAAGTGCCATGATTATTTTTTATAGAGAGAAAATGAAAATAAAAAATAAAATTATAATTTTTAAAATACAAACATAACCCTTGTTAAAATCATTTTCATTGTTAGGATTGAGTTATTTATTTCTAGTAGTTTCATTGAGGATATACTTTTTTTTTTGGACAAAAACATTGAGGATATACTTAGTTGAATTAAAAGGTTTAATTATTTCCCATTTCTGTTTTGGAGTTTTGAGAAGAAGAAATACATTAGAGGGATTAAAGAGAATGAGAGTGAAATCTTTTTATCTTTTTTGAGGGCATGTTTGGTAGAAAATATGTTAAAACAACATAGATTAAAATTTGAGTATTTATATAAATCTTCACAATTCTTTTTTAATATAATTTTTGAGTTTTTCATTTTAGAAATTTAATATTATGAAAAAAATCTCCATCAAAGTTAAGGGTTATCCTTTCAATTGATTTTTCCCTCCTTCTTACTTTAAAGTTCTTCTTTTCTATCATAAACTACTAAATAAAACCTTAAAAAAATTGTCAAATTAATTTAAAAGAAAAAAAATTTAAAAGACGAAATCTAAGAATAATGACGAGATCATGATTTAAAACACCTTACTAAAAGGTTACATAGCAATGTTTTAAAAACCGGACCGGTCATCAAACCGGTGAGGGTATTGAGTCACTGGTTTATCGGTCGAACGACTGGGTCACTGGTCGAACCGCATGACCAAACCGGATTAAATCGGATTAAACCTGTCATTATAATAAAACTATATACATATAAAATCGGTTGAACCGGATCATTCAATCTCTAAAAAAAATTATAACTAACACTTAAAAGTTGATCCATTAACAAGCATAATCTATATGATGGTATAGTTTACAAAAAATTTAATTAGCAATTTTTAAAATTAAAAATTAAAGTATAGAAGCTTCACATAATAACTATAACATATTATGTCACAAATAGAGTGCTAAGTGCCAACACATTTGACAAATTTGTCTGAGAGAAGAGACAGTGCAGAAACTCATCAAATATTGTTTATGTTGTTTCTGGCCGGAAGTATCAATGCATAAGAATGAAGGAAAAGAAAGTAATTGAAGGAAAAAAAAGTATCAATGCTTTGTTTCTGCATATTGAAGTTTGGGGCGTGCATGTGGCTGAAAAGAAAGCCTGGAATATTTTATTTTAAAATTAAAAAAAAAAGCAATTGAACCAGCGGATCACAAAAATTGCCGGTTTTTCTAGTTTGTACCGGTTCACACCGGTTCCCTCCGGTTCAAATGCATGAACGATCCAACAATCGAACCCGGTTGGTTACTTGGCCGATTCCCGGTCCAACCGGCCGGTCCGGTCCGATTTTTAAAACACTGATACATAGTTTTCTTTTATCTATTTTAATGAGGGTGATTTTTTTTCTTCCATATTTAGTTTATTCCATATTTTAAGAGACAAAAACTTCGATGCAAGTTATGTTGCAAAGTGGTGACCTAGCATTGAAAACAAGATCAAAATTTTGAATTTTCTTTTAAATGTTGGTAGTTTTTTATACTAATGAGAGTGATCCATCATTGCTAAAATAACAATTCCAATAGATTAAGTTAATTTATGTTTATCCATACAAATAATGTTTCTAATATATTCATGTGATGAGAGAATCAAATATTGTAGTTGCTCTTGCTAAACACGGCATTATTGTATACAACAATTAATACTAGGTTTTCTATATTACTTTCCTCCATTTTTATGCTGATTAATTTATTGACTCATGAATGCTTTTGTATTTCCTTTTCTTAGAGAATTTTATTATAATCTTTGTATGGTTTATAGACTAACATCTCGTAGTTTGTTTATATATAAAACATTATCATTTTGCTATATGTTTTCTCTATATTTGTCTTAAATTAAATTTTTAATTTTTTTATAGATTTCTTTTACAAGAAATAATTATATTTGAGGCAATTGTTAAGTAAAAATTAATACTTTAAGTGTTGTAACCGATTACTACTATTAATATTTTTCTAGTTTTTAGTAGTTGTAATTGGTTACAAGTTTTATGTAACCGATTACATGCATGTAAATTTTAGTTTTCAGTTTAGGTTGACTTGTTGCTTGTGTCCCAATCCATTTATAATTGTTTAAATACCTTGGAGATATTATTATAAATGTTAATAAAAATATACATTCTCAACCTTTAGTTACACACACACAATATATATATATATATATATATATATATATATATATATATATATATATATATATATATATATATAATCCTCTTTTTCCACATTCAAACACTCCATTTTCACCAACCAAGTGATTCTAAGTTCTAACATTTGCATCAAAAGTCTGGTTCGATCCATCAAACACCTAGTATGCAATATGATTTTTGTCTTCAATGAAAGAATTCCTACAAACCTATCCATCCTTAATGCGAAGAATTACGACAAATGGTGCAAACAAATGAAAGTGTTGTTTGACTATCAATATGTTCTTGAAGTGATCAAGAACGGGGCGAGTCCTCTTATCGAAGGTGCAACAGATGCACAACGAGCAATACTTAAGGAAGAGAAGAAGAAAGATTTTAATACGTTGTTTTTTATCCATCAATGCGTGAATGGTGATAACTTTGAGAAAGTTGGTGACTGCGAATCGTCAAAGCAAACGTGAGAAATATTGGTAAAGGCATATGTAGGGACTGACAAGGAGAAAGTGGTGAGGTTACAAACTCACAAATTTCAACTTGAATAAATTCAAATGGAGGAAAATGAGACAATCAACAATTACGATACGAGAATTAACCGGTTGATAAACAAAGTAAAAACATGTGGAGAAACTGTTATAGAGCAGTATGTCGTCACAAAAATCTTGTGTTCTTTGACGACAAGATTTGATAACATAAATGAGAAAGACAAAAAGTTGAAAGGAAAATGACCCATGAAGAATAAAGGAAAATTTTCAAAATTTTAGAGGAAGAGAATCCCAAAATTCGAAGAATTCGACTTGTCAAAAGAGTGAGAGAAACTCCAACAAAAATGATAGTCAAGACAACTTTAGAGGTGCTAGTAAAAATGTTGACAAGAGCAAGATGCATTGCTTTATTTGTCAAAAGTTTGGTCATTTTGCAAGAGAATGCAACACGAATAAGAAGGAACCTCGAGTGGATCAAGTGAAAGTTGCAAGACAAGAGTTTGATGAAGAGAACACACTCCTGGCCATGATAATATAAGGGGAATGTAGTAGCAACAAACTGCGGGATAATAGCAGCAGTAATTCCAGGAATGCTACAGAAGCATGTTGTAACTGGTTACGTAAAAGCTATAATCGATTACAGACAGAAGAAAACTATTATACCCCAAATTTGGCCCACAAGCTTTCATTTTTTTTTTTGCACTAAATTCATCTGCATATGATTCCATTTGGTCATGGAGTCACCATAATCACATGCAATATAGCTCATTTAATAAAAAAGTCAACATAAAGTCAACATTTTCATCAACATAAAGTCAACATTAAGTTTAGAGCGGGAAAGAATAGATATCTAGTCGTTAATTTAAAAAGCATTAAGTTAAAATTCATTTTTGAGCCAACCTATAACATATAAATAAAAGTCCCTATCCTAATTTCAACTAATTTAGAAACGTGTTTTGACACTTCTCACTCACTCACGCGTGCGCACGCGCGCGCGCGCGCACACACACACACTATCCCTCTCTCTAAATTGTTTTTTGTTACTTTCTCTCACTAATATTTTATCCAAAATGCTTTACAAGAAATTTATTTTGTGAGTGGGGATAAGTTGTAATTCTAGAAGGGTAGAATTATAAAATTCACCAAGGGAAAATTTTGTATTCAACTTGGTTGAATATTATCCATTTAGGGATTATTTGTGGGTTAGAAGCTAAATATGTAAAAAAAAACTTTGGTTTGGGGATTGTGCGACGAAGTCCTTGTTTAGGTTCTTGGTTAGCCCGTGATAAAACCATGATTCGATTAAATCTTAACCCGTGGTAAAAAATTGGATAAGGTTTGGGATTAGTCCTACATTAAAATATTCTAAGTTATTGGTTAGCCCCTATAAAACCAATGTTTAAGGTTTGTGAGCTCATCCAGTGATAAAAGCTTACACAGTTTGTTTAGATGCTTGAAAACTAAACGCTCCGAGATTCTAGTAGAAATATGACTAACCGATTCGATCTACTGCGTAGAAAGGAGACTAATCGCTTCAATCCACAGTTAGAAAGAAAAGGCTCAACTATGATATTCCTATTCTTATTGTTTGGATGGAAGTCTACCATTTTCCTAGTATAAGGGGGTTCATGAGTATTTCCTACTAAAAACCCTCAACGTTTATTGGATACTCTCAAGGTCGATTCTTAGGGAGAGGAGTAAGTTATTTTATTTTTGACCGAACCTCTATAATTGTTGGTGTTCTCTCTTTTCCCTAAACTCTTTATATTCTGCAATTTATTTTTTGCGACTTAATATGTTTTTAAACTTAGATTTTTTTATCTGTAAATTTTTTCAAAACACATTTTTCTGAACCACACAATTCACCCTTTATTGTGTATGAATTCACATGTACAACATGTATCTCCTTCTCTGTTACATCGGTGACACGTCCAAAAGGCCAACCATGTCTTCATAGACAAGAATCTTTCAGAAAGCAATATGTTCCACCTTCAACTCATTTTCTCATGTGGTCAAGATGCCTTAAGAGAAAACATACTTGTTCAAACCCCTCAAGAAGTGGTCCCGACTCTAATATTTATGGAATCTGTCCCTACATTTGGCCATCTTTGACCTAAGGGGAGGGAATGGGAATGATTATCCTCCAGAAGAATGCAAAAGATGAATGGGCCTCACGACTTTAAGGGACGATTAGGAAGTATCCATCTTTGAAAATTATCCAATCATCAACATAAACATGAAACATTTTCTTCAGTTGACAAAGAGAGAGAGAGAGAACCCCCCCCCCCCCCCCCACTCTACTCTAATATAAGTGTGTGTTACTCACATTAATATTTGAGCACCTTCACATAAGCCCAGCTCAACGAGTGTAGTTGAGAAGGGGTGATTTGTAAGTTGTTCAACATTTCCACACTTAGAAGTCGTAAAGAAGGAGATGGGATCCAAGTATGTAAAATAAACACTTATACAAGTGCATAAACATCCATTGAAGGAAATGGACAACCTCATGCAATAATCATATGAGAGACCATAAAATCAGAGGACAGTCCCATGTCCGGGTGATCATTCTCCACTTTATTATTGTCCCCAAACATGGAAAAGGTCCCAATAACTTCTACATCCACCAATAATACTAGGTGGCATTCACGGGAAACTCGAGGCCTTGTTGGTCTTTTCAAATGATATTGTCCCTACTGTCGACAAAAAAGATAATGTCTTCTATGAGTTCTAATTTTCCACTGAAATTTAAAATGTTGCCTAACTTCTTATTGTTGAACTCCTTTCCATTCTAGGACCTAAAAGCTTTGATAGATATTTGGGTCGTCGGATCACCCGGTGCACCTATATAAACTCCGAATATACCATGGGACATTCAAGAAAGGGAGAGCCATGGTCAATTCCCCTCATGTAGAGATGAACCAAATTCACCCCTCCATCTTCTCCTACATGGCTGTATTCACTTCTATCATAATGGAAATTCATGGGGTCAATACTATTTTTGCAAAAACTCCTTAGACTTAGAACTATCACTAAGAATGATAAGGTTTGTAAGAGAATTTTTAAATTCCAAAGGAGCAACATCCAATACATATAGATCTACAACTCATGTGCGGAACATGACCTCTTGTCATTGTAACTAGATATATTTATAATGTTTGCGGTTCTATCTCCTAAGTTGACCATTTCTAAGAGGAAAAAGTAGAAAACAACAACGGTAAATGAGAGAGATAAAATTGGTACCTAGAAACGCAACAACGAAAGAACAGAGCAACAACGAAAGAACCACCCAGAAACGCAAAGGACCAAATATATTACGAAGTTTGAAAGAAAAATAAAGGGATAAGACAAAGTGTCGTTGGAGTTCAAGGATGGAGAATCAAAATTGGCAAATGATTCAACAACCTTTACATAATTGAGCGAAGTAGGCAAACAAAATTCAATTGGCGGGTTTCGAAATCTCAATGCCACTTGAGTGCACTTAAGCATTCTAAATGATCGAGCCACACATCCTAGGGTGTATGGCCATGTACATGAACAATCACATGAAGTGATTTAGTGACGAGACTGACATTTAATGCACCTATTTCCAAGGTCACTTCCTCCTAATTTTCAGACCTTTTGCCGTTTTACCTACCGGGAGTTTGTAAGAAATATAACGATAGAGGATAAAAGTTGACAGTCGATTCGGTAACTTTAAAATTTTGTAATTATTTTGGGTCATTTCCAACCCTCGAAGCAGAAGCGTTGGCCCTCAAAGAAGCTATCCATAGTGCTATTGAGCTTCGGTTGGAGAATGTTATTTTTGAGAGTGATTCTCAAAATACGGTTCAAGCTACTAGGACGGGACTCATCGGTTCTTCTGAATTTATTTTCATTATTTTTACTATTCGTAATTTATTGCTTAATTTTCCTAACTTTGAGATAAAATTTGTAAAACGCCAAACAAATTCGACTGCTCGCGCCATAGCAACGGCTGCCGATTCTTGGTCTAGATGTAACTTATTTATGATATGAGTTAATTTTCCTTTTGATAAAAAAATAGGTTATCTCTCTTTACAACATAAATTTCTTCCAAAAGATAATACATTATAATCAATTAAATAGACCAAAGTCACAGAGTCATGTAACATTAAAGGCACTGAATCCACCTTCTATATTTGATTGCCTGATTTCATTATCTATTTTAATCAACTTGAATTTCAATGTTGAGAGTGAGTTCAGTCTTCTCAAAAGGTTTTTAACACAAGACAACTTTATTTTTTATAATTTGAATATTCTCTTACTTTAAAAAATCTGTTGATTTAATTATTTAAACAACTTATTTTTATACTTGATGATATGATTTGAGAGACATGATATTTCACATTTGTGCCCATTGCCGTTTTTCAGGTGACGTCCCAATCCCACTTACTCAAATGAAAAAAGGTAGTAGTAACTTTTCTATTACTACATATCTACATGCCCATCAATTCACAGCTCCCAAGATGCAAAGTTTGTGCTGATTGAAAACGACAAATAAAAGTCAGATTCTACAATTATTCTAACTATTCCATTTGACACATGTCATGCATATGATGAAAAATAAATGACACGTCACATATTCTATTTGGATAAGGTTCAAAAAATGCGCATAATGATATCGTAACTTAACGTGTATCACCCACCGTATTTATAACAAATTTAGGATAAATACTTGAAAGCAAGATCATAATTGATAAGGTATATCATATCATAACACCTAACTAGACGCAAATTTCAAATAGTGGGTCATTAATCCACTTACTTACATTATATGCTTGTGATTTGTGAGTTGTTAATCTTCTAAGCATGACAGATACACTATGTTTGTTTTAGTTGGTAGGGCAATTAAAATTTGGTAAATAACCACTAATCAAGTAAACGTGTATATTATCATCGCCGACATAACACAACTATAAACCATATATTTTAAATGTCTTGCCTGCACCTTCTCACTTTAGTTTCTACTCAATACAAAAATTTAAAATTATTATTAATTTAACATGTTTGCTTGCTGTTTTGTAAGGCAAAAATTGTGGGTAAAATTTGGTGATTTAGTTGTTTTTTTAATTACTGTTCTATTTTAAAATATAATAATAATAATAATAATAATAATAATAATAATAAATAATAATAATAATAATAATAATAATAATAATAATAAAGATTATTTATAAATAGAAAGTAAACAAACATCAAGCTATGCCGCTATTTTTTTAGATGACAATATCAATCCTCCTAAATGCTACCTACATTGATTTAGAAGACACACCATAGTTATGCACGAACTTTTGGACTCTTTAAAATAATCCACCTTGTCTCTGGTGCTACGAAGGCAAAAGTAGAAAACAAAAATAGTATGAAAGTATGTTAATTGTCAGAACATGCTTTCTCATGTTTGACACTTTTACTTAAAGCATCTTTGAGGGGTTTTATGTCTGATAGTAAAACCTCTAGTCCCCATTCCCACTAATGGAGAAATCCTAGTCATTTTCACACATGCGTGTTTCCATCGTATCCAACCGTACATTAGAAGATATGCTGAACTAAGTGTCGATCTCCCATCCACTGGATTATCAAGAAATTCACAGACACCTATTTCTTCACAGATTTTCCCACTCGTCAAAATATATCAAATAGAACATCCTCTAACAATGTCATGTTGTATTTAAAGCCTGAAAGCTCCTTACAATGAATTATGTGTTCTTCAAATGTATTCAAACACGCCTTACAACAAACAAGACAAACCTCATCAATAGGGAATAAAAGAATCATAAGGCAATATCTAAGTGTTTTGTGTCGTCCAGAAAGACCAACGGCCACGACCCAGAGGAAGCGACAATTAGTGAAACCACTTGCTGTGTACGGGTATTACCCTAGGGAAGAGTTAGGAGATCCAAATCAAGATACATCCAACGACTCCCTACATTGTACGCCTGAAGAATAATGGGAAGTTACAATCGGTCCAATTTATAAATGAAAAGTGCACTATTCCTTAGATACATAATTTCAAACTCAAACTTCATTCACTCATCTCACTCATATAATGACTTGATTGTTGGAGTGCTACCCTTGTAGGTCAGCCTCCCTCACCGCATTAGAAGTTCACGTCTGCCGTTGCATCTTGCAACCTTCGTCCATATAATTTTTTCATCTAGATTATCTTTAATAAATGTCATCTTCACACCCATCTTATCTAAATGCATATTCCGACTAGCTACCAAGGCTAACACTGCCTTGATAAAAGCATGTTCAACGACCAGACAAAAAATTTCATCATAGTCAATCCCATTCTATTTTGAGTACTCGTTTGCTACAAGAAGAGCATTGAACTTTTCCTCTTCTTTTTCTGTTACTCCTGGTTTTCTCTTGAACACCCGCTTACCGTCGATGGTGCTTTCTCCCATATTTGATTTTTCTTACAACCTGGAAAAACGAGTCGGTCTCAATGCTTATACTAGATCAATCGTCAATCTTTATAAAACAGACTAAACTTTAGAATATGGGTTGAAACTCTCACTTTTCCACCCATATTAATAGTGTGTCGGTTTCAGATCTTATTATAACTAATACATCATTTACGAAAATAGATTAACATCTTATCACATATAAGATTGAGGTGACATGTTTTTAGATAGATTTATCTCTTATAAAGGAGTTAGATAGAAAGTTTTGTTTCGACTCTTAAGTTATTCCACAGATTGTTTGACTATACAACATCGAGTATTAATCATAGTATAATGTTCAAACGGATAGAAAAGATAAGAAGTCATGTGAGAACGCCACAAATCAAGTGGTGGCATTTGAATGGTGAAGATAAGAAGTTTCCAAAAAAATATTTTGGAGGGAGGGTTTGACAACTACAATGAAATACAAATGATATGTGGAATAAGATAGCCTAAGAGATTAGAAAAGTAGCTAAAAAAGACGTTGGGAGAATCAAGAGGTTTTGAACTTTGGGGTAAAGAATTAGGGAGGTGGAATTAAAGTGTTCTAAGTAAAGTTAGAGTAAAAATATTATTTTATTGAATGACCTAGGTGTAAGAAAGATGAAACTTGGCGTAAGTATAAGAAATATAAGAACGAGATAAAAAAGACGACGATTGGAGAAAGAACCTAAACTTTGACAGATTATACCAATATTAAGGAATCGAGGAGGGAGAAAATTTTATATTAGGCTTGATAAGGAAAGGGAAAGAAATATAAGAGATTTGAATCATATGAAATATGTTAAAGATAAAAAAAAAGAGTAAAGTCTTGGTTCATGAAAATGATATAAATGCTATGTTAGACATAGTTCTATAATTTATTTAATGAAAGATATGATATCTCACGGGCTCTAGCAAACTCGACATTAGAGAATAGGATTGAAACTATAATTACTATCGTCGAATTCAAAAACAAGAGGTAAAGTAAACTTTGAAAAGGATGAGTAACAATAAGGTGGTTGATCCAGACAACATACTTATTGAAGTGTGGAAAATTATTGAATTATGCATTGATTGACTCACCAAACTCTTTTATAAAATTATGAAATAAAAGTAAATGTCTGATGAATGGAGAATAATCACTTTAGTTTTATAAGAACATATATATATATATATATATATATATATATATATATATATATATATATATATATATATATATATATATATATATATATATAATTGTGAAAAATTATGAGACATACCATTAACTTATGAGAAATATTGATTAAACATATGAGAGATTGACCATTGAAGTCATCTATCTACTACGACATATGATGAAGCAGTATCTGATGGACCAACAGGACTTGCACTTAATTTTTATTGACTTTGAGAAGTCATATGCTAGAGTGACTAGAGATATTTTATGGAAAGCTCTAGAAAATAAAATGGTTATTGCATATATTTGAGCTACCCAAGATACGTATGAAGGGTATCGATTAGTGTATGGACATAAGGTGGAGAGACAAACGATTTTCCCGTTATAATAGGTTTGCATCAAGGTTCAACCATAAACTCCTACCTTTTTATTTTAATCTTGGATGTACTCACATAATACATCTAAGAGCCAACACCGAGAGACATGTATTTTTTTGTAAATGATTTAGTCCTACTTAAAAAGTTGGAGGAGGATTTAAAAGAGAGCTGGTTGGAGACTTGGAGATGAGCTTTAGAAACGAACGACTTTCGCCTATGCAGAAGTAAGACGGAGTAAATGGAACGTAAGTTGAGCAAAAGGAGAAGCGTTTCCAACCCAGAGTGAAAGTTGGAGACCATTTCATCCTAGAAGTCACGAGGTTTAAATATCTTAGGTCTATAATACAAAATGATAGAAAAATATAATGGGACGTAAACCATCGAATTCAATATGGATGACTGAAAAGGAGGAGCACTTCAAGTATTTTATATGACACAAATGTACCACTCAAGATGAAAGGAAATTTTTATCGGACAGGGGTAAATTTTGCAATGTTGTACTAGACAAAACGTTTGATGGTTAAAAATTAACACGAAAAATAAAGTAAGTGTAGCAAAGATAATAATGTTGCATTGGGCCCGTTGTAAGACTAGACATGATAAGATGATGAAATGTAGACTTAGGTAATTTTGTCATGTAGAGAGAAGACCTGTAAAATCTGTAAAATAAAGTGTAGATCAGATGAAAAGGAATCAAAGTTATAGAGATAGAGAAAGACTTAAAACATTATAAGATAAGTTATTAAGAAAAATTTCAAAATTAACAATTTATATATAGTTTTAGATAGAATCTTATTACAGAAATTGATCCATGCAGCGAACATGCAGCGAACATTACTTAATGGGACTTGATTGTTGTTGGTGGTGTATGCATTTAGTGAGAAAGTTATGAGTTAGCTAGATTGTCTAACAAATTAACGTGTATAATTTTATATACCTTGTAATAAAATGCTTCACTACTTTATTTTTTGAGCTTTTCATTTGTTTAACACATAGATTGGAAAAGAAAATCTATCTCTTACATTCTTTTGGTCTAGAAATCAGAATCCTATTCAAATGGAATGTGCTTTGAGAAAATGCAGGGCATAATACTATTTATCAAACAACAAGAATATTCTGTTATTCCCGTAGACTAAAAGAGAAGAATATTCTGTTATATCATCAGCAATTGGCATAAAATCTTTTTGTATAAGTTAATTATTTATATCGGCACATAAGATTCATGTCTTGTCAAAAATATTATACAAACAAAAATTCTTCCATTATAATCTAAATTTTGTGGCTGAATTCTTCTTATTCCTTTTTAGAATCACACATTGCCATCCAGTTTTCATTAGTCCCGTCAAAACAATATCTTCATATTTTTAGCTGGGGTAAATTTTGAAGTATCATCATGCAAATAAACTTTAAGAAATTAATTCTCATAATTGACACATTGATTAAGAAAAATAATCAAGATCGTATGATTATCCATTGTGCCCTGTTATGTTTAAGATGACTAATGAAATTTAGTTTTTATATAGAATGGATAAGAAATGAGGGCAACATTTAATTCCTTGATTAAATGAATCATATAATCTAACCAAGGCAATCTAGTTGTAAAAGAAAGATATCATGAATTCTCATTTATATATACACTTAATTTCTATGCAAGGAAAAACCATGTATGCAACGAATATAATGTATTTTGCATATATCAGTTCGAGCTTTTGTATGATTTACATCAATTTACAATCACATAATGATAGGAAATTAGAGAAAAAGAAATGGAGCTATGCGATTCCGACGGTGATGTAGATCGAGGGTGTAGATCGTGTTTCGAGATGTCACAGCGTTGTTGAGCTTCGTCTGTTTTCTTCTGGTTTCAGTCATCAAGGGTCTTTCCATTTCCTCTTCTGCTTCATCTTTGGTTTAAACTCCTGGTTTTAGGATCAGGCACCTTGGTGGAGGAGTAGTTTTGGGGCTTTTGGTTTATGCGTTCTTTTCTTTGATTTTAGGGCATTTGTCTGTTGTGTTTTTAGTTTGCGGGTTTCGTTGGCTGTGGTTTTTTTTTTTTGCTTTGTCCTTTTGTCAGATCTAGGTTTCTAATTGTTGTTTCACTCCAAATGAGGGGCGAGGTTCAGCAGAGGGGGGAGGCCTGGGTGGAGGTGAGGAGAAAATCTTTCAGAAATAGGGTTCCTATGTGGGATACTTTCCCATTCAGTAGGGCACAAAGAGGTGTTGGCTCAGGAGAGTTATTTTCCTTCTACATTTCTGAGTTTCCAGATTCAACCAAGGCTAGGGACTTGTATGATTTGTTTGGCTGTATAGGAAACGTAGTGGAGGTTTCGATATCTCCAAGGAGAAATAAGGTGGGGAAGAGATTCGGTTTTGCGAGGTTTAAGGAGGTAGAAGACATGAGGTTGTTGGCAGTTACTTTCGATAATTTTCAGATTGGCGAGAGGAAAATTCACGCAAACGAGTCAAGGTTTGAGCACTTTGTTCCTTTAGCACAAAGGCTTAATGGGGGAAGGAGGAGGTTTGGGGAGAGTGCAGCGAAGGAAGATGATTTGAATAGGGGTGTTAATTATGTAGAGGGGAGAAATTCCATTAGGAATTGGAGCAGGTCTTTTGTGGAGGTTGTAAACAATAATAGGATCGAGTCAGTTGTGAAGGAGAGGTACCAGGTGCGTTATTCATCATCGGAGGATGTTAACGACATGTTACAAAAAGCGTTCGTGGGAAGGGTGAATATTTTAGGCTCCACATATAGTATGCATACCAAGTTGGAGATGGAGGGCTACTATAATGTCAAGGTCACTCCTTTAGGTGATTCGTTGTGCATTTTGGAAGAATCGGAGCGTGATGTCATCGATAATTTCGTTCTTGAAGGGGAATTATGGTGGAAGAATTGTTTTGAGAAGGTATTTAAATGGGAAGAAGGTGTTGTTGAGGCTGTTAGGCCTGTGTGGATCAGGATTTTTGGAGTTCCCGCTCATGCTTGGAATGCCAAGTTTTTTGTGTTGTTGGCGAATTCGTTAGGCAAGTTCTTGTGCTTAGATGAATACACAGCGAGAGGCTTATGTTACGATGTTGCCAGGATAAGAATTTCGGTGCCCCTTGATTTCAAGTTGTTGGAAAGTATGACGGTTATGATTGATGATAGGGCTTTTAATTTGGTGCTTCGGGAGGAGTGTGGTAATCATCCCTCGAATTCTGGTAATTCAAATTCCTTCTTTTCTGGTTTTGTTTCTTCTATATCAGAAACAGACACGACTTGTTTTTTAGTGGACTCGGAAGATGTTATCAAATAATTTTCTAGTGTAGGAGGTGTTGTGGGTTCGGCTGATGGGGAGGGCCGTTCTACTTCAGGTAGAGGTGAAGTAAGTAGGAAAGCGGAGTCTTTAGAGAAGAATGCTTTGGGTTTGCAGCAACTTCCAGGGGACTTAGGTTTTTCGTCGAGCCAGTTTAAGCAGAACGAATATATGGCTTCAATTAGGGATGAGATTTCAGGGGCAGAGACTGTTTTGGTAGTCGATTTGTCTGCGGATTCTGGTTCTTTTGTAGCGGACAATATCTGTATTCCAACTAAGCATATAATGGATTCTAGGAAACCTGAAGATGTAGTAGCTTTTGACGGGGAAATTTCGGTTGGCGGTGGGGGTGCAAATGGCTACAATCTCGCGTCTAAAGTGGGGGCTATCGATTCTTTCGACAAGGCGGTGACAGTAGCTAAGGAAAAGAAGAAGCGTCGAAACAAAAATTTGATTTTCAAGAATTTTTCGGATATTGATGAATCTCTTCATAAAAGATCTGTTTGGAATGTTAAAAAAAATTAAAGGGAATGAACTGTTGGTAGATGGGATTCGTGTTTCCAAGCAAAGGCATGCCTCCTCATTGGTCAGTCCTAGGGTTTCTTCAAAAAGCAGTATAGGTGTGGCCACTTCTTTGAGGTCTGTTCAGGATGTTCTCAATGTTGACAGGGATGTTGTTTCACACGGCAACCATAGTGGTATGAATGACATCAATAGAAATAATTGTAGGCAATAGGGTAACTTAGATTGCGAAGCCGGTTCAAAGATTTGGAATGCTATGGAAGCTTTGGGGGTGGTGTATAAAGGGGTCGATTTGGAAGTCATAGAGAGGATTGAAGCTTTGGAGAAAGAAGCTTTATTGAGAAAAGGCGGTATGAAGGAGTCTAAAAAAGGTTTGTTATGATTATTGGCACTATGAACATTAGAGGGGGTGGCAATGCTCTTAAGAGGAGAAGAATTAGTTCTTTTATTCTAAAGAGCAAAGCGGATGTTTTCATGATTTAAGAAACTAAATTATCCAATTTAAAAGATTTTGTGGCGAAGAGTTTTTGGAATAGCAAAGGTATCAGGTATTCTTTTTCTAATTCATCAGGAAGATCGGGGGGGTCTTTTAACTTTGTGGAAGGAGGACTTTTTTGGAAATTATCACGAGCTTCAAAGGGGAGGGGTACCTTTGTAACAGCTCGGGCCTCTCGCAAGGCGCTCCCGACACTAGTTCAAGTGGTAGTGGGAATGGAATGAACATGTACTCGAACCCCATGGTATAAGGTTCGATTCCCACGAAAGGCAAAACCTCTACTAGAGAGGGGGGTGGAGAAGTTCGTGAGGTAATAGTGTCGGGAGCGCCTTGCGAGAGGCCCGGGCTGTTACCAAAAAAGCACCTTGTTATGTAACAGCACGAGCCTTCGACGTTCCCGACACTGTCACCTCACGATCTTTTTTACCCCCCTCTCTAGTAAATTTTTTTCCTTTCGTGGGAATCGAACCATGTACCCTGGGGTTCAAGTACATGTTCAATCCATTCTCACTATCAATTAGGCTACTAGCACAATTGGTAGTGGGAATGGAATGAACATGTACTTGAACCCCAGGGTACAGGGTTCGAGTGGGCTGTTACAACCTTGGCGTTAAATTTCGAAAGAACAACAATTTCTTTTATTTGATTAATGTTTATTTGTATTGTGAGATCTCTAAAAAGAGAATTCTTTGGCGGAGATTTTAATACTATTAAGGCGCGTAGCGAGAGGAAAGGAAGAGGGCGTGTGTCTAATATTAATGACTTCGCAAATTTCATAGAGGAAAGTATGTTGGTGGATGTGCCTTGCAAAGGAAAAAAATTTACTTGGTATAGTGGTGATGGTAAATCGATAAGTAGAATTGATAGATTTCTTGTTTCGGATAAAGTGGTGAATGATTGGGGGTGGTTGGTTAATTGGTGGGAGATAGAGATGTTTGCAATCATTGTCTTATATGGTTAGAAGTGGATAATAACAATTGGGGTCCTAAACTGTTCAAATTCAACAATGAATGGTTTTCTTGTAATTCTTTTTTCTCTTTTGTGGAAAAGGAATGGAAAAACTTTAAGGTGGAAGGTAGAAGGGATTATGTCTTGAAACAAAAGCTTACTTTTCTCAAAGAGAGACTTAAATGGTGTAATAAAGAGGTTTTTGGAAGAAATGATTTGAAAATACAAGAGGAAGTTAGAGACATTAATTTTGGGGACTAGTTCTTGGAAGTGAAAGGGGAGGATCTTCATCCGGATATTTTGATTAGTAGGAAGGAGGTAACGACCCGGTTTTGGTCAAAATTGAGAATAAAAGAGAATATGTTAGCTCAAAAATCTAGTTTAAAGTGGTTAAATGAAGGTGACTATAATAGCGGATTTTTTCACAAGGTTATGAAGGAGAAGAGAAGACATAATCACATTGGGCCTATAAATACTTCAGAAGGGATTTTGGAAACGGTAAAGGATATTAAAGATCAATTTGTTCGTCATTTCACAAAAAAAATTGAAGAGGAGGAAGGAGTAGCTCCTATTTTAGATGGGATTCCTTTTGATAGTATTAGTGAGGAGGATAGAGGATGGCTTGAAAGACCTTTTAAAGAAGAAGAAATTATTGAGGCGTTAAAGTGTTGTGGTGGAGCCAAAAGTCCGGGACCGGATGAGTTTTCTTTTCTTTTCAGTAAAAGGTGTTGGTCTTTTTAAGAGAATACTTCTTGAGGTACTTTGATCATTTTTTTGTGGGAGGAGAATTATCAAAGGCGGTTACTTCTTCTTTTTTGGATTTGATTCTGAAATCCTTCAATCCTTTATGTTTGGACAATTATAGACCGATTTGTTTGGTGGGTTGTATGTACAAAGCGGTGGCTAAGATGTTGGCGGGGAGATTGAAACTTGTGTTGAATTCCATTGTTTCTCATTTTCAAAGTGCTTTCATTCTGGGTAGGCAATTGCTCGATGGCGTTTTGGTGGCTAACGAAGTGGTTGATTATGCTAGGAAGGAAGGTATTTCTTGTCTTCTTTTTAAAGTTGATTTTGAAAAGGCTTATGACAATGTTTCTTGGGATTTTTTACGTTATTTGTAGATAAAAATGGGATTTGGAGATAAATAGAGGAAATGGATGGAATTATTGGTCTTTAAAAACGACATGTCGGTTGTGGTTAATGGGAGTCCTACTAAGGAGTTTGTTGTAAAGAGAGGTTTAAGACAAGGGGATCCATTATCGCCTTTTCTTTTCGTTATTGTGGGGGAGGCTCTTACTAGGTTGGTGCGGAAATC
This sequence comes from Vicia villosa, assembly GCF_029867415.1. Lineage (NCBI taxonomy): Eukaryota > Viridiplantae > Streptophyta > Magnoliopsida > Fabales > Fabaceae > Vicia > Vicia villosa. The sequence continues at coordinate 130,220,815 of NC_081185.1, forward strand.
CATTGAAATTGGAGAATATGAGAATTTGGTGATTAAGCGGAGTTGTAGTGTAGATATTCTTCAATTTGCGGAAGACACTTTAATGGTCAGCGAAGGTTCTTGGAAGCAAATAAAGGCTTTAAAGATTGGTTTGAGAGCTTTTGAGCTAGTCTCGGGTCTTGGCATCAATTTTCATAAAAGCAAATTGATTGGGATTAATGTTTCGCCTCACTTTATGGATGCCGCCTCTTTATATCTTTCTTGAAAGATTGAAGCTAGTAATTTCTTTTTTCTTGGTATTCCCATTGGTTTCAACCCAAGGAAAGAGGCTACTTGGTTCCCGCTTTTGGATAAGATGAAAAATCATTTGATGGGATGGAAGAACCGTTTTCTAAATCTTTGAGGTAGGATCACGCTTTTGAAGTCTATTTTGAGTTCTCTCACTATTTTTACCATGTATTTCTATAAGATGCCGGCTAAAGTGGTTAAAGAATTTACTAAGTTACAAAGTAATTTCTTATGGGGGGAGTGGACGAGAAGAGGAACATTCATTGGGTTAGTTGGAAAGTTGTGATATTGCCTTATTTAAAAGGAGGTTTAGCCATTAAAGATATTAAAGACTTTAATCTTGTCCTTTTAAATAATTGGAGATGGAGGATTGTTAATGGTGGGAGGTCGTTGTTGTTTGATGTTTTGAAGGCTCATTATGGCGATTTAAGCATGCATGTTTTATGTGGAGGGGATTCTTTCAAACTTTCTTTATCATCTTTTTGGTGGCGGGACTTGCTAAAGGTTGGTAATTTTACTCCTTTTGCTAAGGATCCTTTTATTTCCAATTGTTGTTTTAAACTGGGAAATGGTTTTATCACCCCGTTTTGGGAAGCTTGTTGATTAAATTATTCTATTTTGATGGAGGTTTTTCCAGAGCTTTTGGCGATTTCTTCGTTGAATAAAGTGTCTGTAGCGGCTATGGGAGGTCGGTGTGAGGGGGTGTAGATATGGGGAGATTTAGGTATCTCGAAGGTTGTGTTTGTTGAGGCGGGTTTATTATCTAAGTTATTGGTTTTGCGGGCTCTTTTAGAGACGTTTGGGGGTATGAATGTTGTGAAGGATTCCGTGTGTTGGCTTATTGATTCGGAAAAGGTTTTTACGGTATCTTCGTGATACCATCGGTATGCTTTATTGCGTACGCCTTTTGGTCCTTTTAATAGAAATGATGAGGCTTTGGAAAAGATTTGGAAGATGGAGGTCCCTTTTAAGATTAAAGCTTTTGCTTGGAGACTTTTTGTGAATAGGCTTCCTACTAAAGACCTTTTAATGTGTAGAGGTATTAACCTTCCTACTTCTAACTTAAATTGTGTTTTTTGTAATTTGCATTTGGAAGATAGGGACCATATTTTCTTCAAATGTGATGTGATTAAGGTTGTTTGGAAAGAAATTGGTGTGTGGGTGGATTATCCGAGTTGGAGTGAGGGAGATTGCATTCTGTTTTTTATGGAATGGTATTCCACGGGTCGTGTAAAAAGTATCAAAGTTGGCAAATTGTGGGTGTTTCGGTTAGCCATTTGTTGGATTATTTGGTTGACAAGGAATGACTTTTGTTTTAGGAATGACGTTTGGAATATAAACAATATTCTTTGGAATATCAAGATTTTGATTTGGAGGTGATCTTCATTTGAAGATATTGCTTATTCTAATTGTAACTTTTACGATTTTAGCAAAGAACCTTTGTCTTTTATGTCGTAATTGTAATTGATTTGTAATATCGTTTTTGTCGGACTCGTTCCGTTCTTGTATATCAAGATTGGAGAACTCTTAGTTCTCTCTTATATTAATTCTTGCTTACACAAAAAAAAATTACAATCACATATGTTAGGCTTGCACAAAAAGAAATATGGATCGAGGATTTTTATGAAGTAAAGGTTTGCGCTTTATGAATTTATGTATTTATGATGAATTTAAATACTGGTTTTTAGGTTTATGCTTTTGTCATAAATTTCGCGATCGATATTTAGGTTTATATTTTTTTTTGATTTTAATGTATTTTCATCTTTTGTGATCGATTTAACGATTTTTTTAGTTTTATTTAATTTTAAAAAAATCTCTATTTTGAGTTTTTTTTTTACATTTTCTCTTAAATTTCATTTATTTTTGGATTTCATTTATTTCTTTAATTTTCTCTATTTAGGATTTTATTTATTTTTTGAAAATTTATTTTAAAGTTCATGTTTTGTGTTTCACTAATGTTTTTGAGTATATATTTTTTAAAATTTGTCTATTTTGAGTTTCATTTATTTTAAAAAAAAAAAATCATTATTTTCATGTTTTGTTGAAATTGTCTATGTGATATACATATTCATTGATTTTGACGCACTCCTTTTTAAGCTGCTAATAATTTAATATGATTTAAACTTTACTTAAATATAATGAAATTAACAACAAATTTTCAAAAAAGTATTTAATGGTTTACTCGAATTAAAATATAGGGACATAAGCATGAATGACAATGAAAATGAAATGAGAAGCAGTGTATTGCTAATACTAACCGACAAAGCAAAAGAAAAGAAGGGAGTGATTATGAGTTTGTTTGTTTTGGTTTTTTTTTTTTAAATAATTTTTATAGTATTTTATAATTTTATGTAAAAAATATTATAAAAAAGTTTTTTATAAAAATTTTAAATGAAAATTTGACTCGAATAGTTATTCTTAAAATGTTATTTTAAGTATTTTATTTTTTTATGTAAAAATTTTTGGGATATCAAAATTTTAAAAAACCACTTAATTTTGAAGTTACTTTAAATAAATTTTCATAAAAATTATTTTTAAAATATTAATTTTAAAAGAAAATTTAATTTTGATCACGTTTTAATCTTCAATAATATTTATTTATGTTATAAGGTGTCAAAAGTAATATCTCAATTTAAAAAATATTAAATATAAAAAAATTTATAATATTTTAAAAACAATTTTATAAAATCTACTTTTTAATATATAAAGAAAAAAATTTATTTTCTTAAAGTTGAAATAAAGAGGCATATCATACTGACGTTTTATGGTGCAATTGAACGATGTGGGCTCACCATGGTGTTTTTTTTATTTTTCTTTGACTAGTAAATTGATTTTGAGCTATACTATTCTTAAAAAAAAATTCATACACCATATGTTACATCGTAGAAATTAACAAAGCAAAATATTTTCACACAGAAATCAAAAAAATATAATTATACGGTGTTGATATAAAAAGCAGAGTGTAAGTTTACCATTTCCCATTGTTTTTTCTTACGTGATGATAGACTTAACTTTGTCAAATAATAAAATGTCGACTATGGTTGTAACTAAAACTAAAATGTCAACTTCGGGAGATCCTATGGTGAGAATTCAACGTAGGACCTGCGTCAATGGTCTTGTTTTATTGTCGAAAATAAGCGCGTGGTATGAGATGACTCACTCTATGTATGAGTCAAGTCAAAGAGATGAACCACCCAAGCAAGCCGCGTTAGTTCGTTTTTACAACTCATCACATGTTGTACTTCCTAGACTCAATATCTAATCCTTTCATTCATGACTTGTTACGATAATCTTTGACTAAAACTAAAAACTACTCTGTTTAATTATGACTTCAACATGCATGTTCATCACTATTCAATGTTAATAGGACTTTCTCATTTGATAATTTAATGTTTGGTTACATGTTTGAAACTTTGACATCAATCTTATAACAAGGTCCAATAGCATAGGGCAACGACAAACATTAATCACATTATGCTCATTAATAATGCTTCATCATTTAGTTACACAAAATTTAAAATATATATATATATATATATATATATATATATATATATATATATATATATATATATATATATATATATATATACACACACTTATTATGCAAACGGTGTGTCTAAATAGGGGTGTTTGTATTTTAATTTCTATAATTCTAAATCTTTTCAATTTGGATGATGCTCTTCTGTGTCGTTTGTAAGGTTATATTCAAGAACGATATCAAGAGTAGGAATGGCAAAAAAACTCATACCCGCAGGTATCCGCGGATAAAATTCATCACGGGCACGGGTTGGATAGCTTAACGGGTATCCACGAGTATTATAAACAGATATTTAGTTACCCATTTACTTACGGGTACGGATACGGATTTCACGGTATCCAAACCAACGGATATCCATATCCATTAATAGTGATTAAAATTACTTAAATATCCTTTTAAAATTAGTATACTTGAATATCTTTTTAACATTTTCTCACATTCTACATCAATATTCATTATAAGATGCTTTTGAATTTAATATAGTAAATGTACAACACATACTTTTTCTATTAATAAAAAGATAAATTTTCTATTCAATATATAAAAAATTAGTAAATTTCAATTAAAAAAAATCCATGGGTATCCGTAAATACCCGCGGATATTTAAAATATCACGGATACCCACCCGGCAGATATCCACACGGGTATGGGGCAGATATGGATATCATTTTTATTAAACGGATGAGTAGCGGGAGACTAGTATCCGTACCCATGGGTATCCATTGTCATCCCTAATCAAGAGTATAGAGAAAGTGGTTTCTCCTTTCACCAAGGGCGGAGAGTTTCTTCCTCCAGACTCCTCAATAATTGTTTTATTAGATTTAACGATCAGTTGCACAACGCACATTTTCTTACAGAGACGGTTTTAACCACTTGTGTTATATAAAGTGTCATTTTACGTATTAAAATAAATTATCATGTTCACATTACTTATTATTTTTGTATTAATTTGGGCGTTGGAGTGCTAACTTTGCAGGTCAGTCTCTCTCCGCCGCACCAAAAACTTGTTCCAGTGATCCAAAATCCCACTGTCTCATTGATCAATTATGGTTCCCAAGCAGAACAAGGGTTTTATCTAAGGTAATTGACTTTTGATATCTACGAATTTCACAAAGAACAGTCGTTTCTCTATAGCAGGTCCAGATCTCTGATTCTTTCCTCGTAAACATTGATCTCTTATCGAACAACATGATATCAAACTTTTTAAGCTATGGTGAATTTGAAAATCGCTTTATCTTCAAAACTCGCTGCTTAAGCGAGTAGAGCTCATCCTTCTCTACTGAATATGGACGATCCAGTCTTAGTAACTTCACCCTTCGTTCCAACATCGCGAGATTTGGATCCTCCAAGAGCTAACCATTGAGCATTCCAAGCTTTTCCAACCTCTCAACCTTTTTCTTTGCCTTATCAAGGAAACCCTTCGAACTGAACTCCTTTGCAACCTATCTTACCTAGACAAGAAGTGTTTCCCAATCTTCAATTGGTGCTAGTCAATTTAGGCATGCATAGAGCCATTGACCTATTGAACAACACGTACAACTTGATGCATTATAAAACTCCCAATTATTAGAAAACTTATTGTACACCCCTTGGAGAGATAGTAACATACGTGAGGCGGTCACGCATTGCAGTCCCTCTATGATACCTTAGCCAATCACCACCAAAGAGGCCACACCACAAGGAGTTACTCCATGATCTCCAAGCCTCCACCGAAGTAGGGGACACCATACTCCTCCTCTCGGATATAAGGGAAGAGGAGGGAGCCATTCACAAGAAGCTTCCAACTGTCGTCAGTCATTAATAAACCAGTCTCGGAGGATAGAAAGGGATTATACATGTGCTCTTACTACAAAACGAAAAAGGAACTTGTTGTTTGCATCCATCCTTGATAGCAGAATCCCTAGGTCCTTCAAGAAACTATCAAAGTTGGAAGACTACGACAGAACCGAGGACCCCGATGAACATGTAGAGCAAGACGATAGTATGTTGGACTATTATCATGTCCATGGAGCCATAAAGTGTAATCTCTTTGTGTTAACCCTTATCAGAGCTGCCATTACATGGTATAAGACTTTTCCGAACAAAAGCATTGATTCATGGAACGGTCTATGTGACTCATTCAGCGCCTAGTTTATAAATTAAAAACAACAACCTACAAATACGGCAGTGCTCAGTGGGATCACACATGTGAAGAAAGAAACTAAACATTGTATCATGAAAATGGTCGTGGCTGTAGGAGGTACAGATGAAGAACTAAAGTTTTGGATAATCGAGAAGATTTTGAGGCCAGATTACATGTTCCTATAGAAGCTAGGGCTCAAGGGAGATTATGGCTTAAACGACTTGTTAAATAGAGCATAACCCTATATGATTTGAGAAGAAAAGCTCATGGTATAAGAATGGTAAAAGCACAAAGATTCTAGTAACTCCAAATACAATCATGCCTCAGAAAAAGAAAAAAATCGTCGAAGAGCCGATAGGGAGCAAAGGTCCTAGGATAAATTTTTCTCCTACACTCCTTTAAACACTTCAAAGGAGAATATTAGGAGAGAGTGCGCCAATATTGAGTTTATAGAAGTCAGGAAAAAGAACCCATGTCCGGTTAAGGAATCCTTAAAGGAAGATAAGTCCAAGTATTGTCATTTCCACAAGAGTCATGATCACAATACCAAAGAGTGCTTTCATATAAAATATGCCATAAAGGAGTTAATAAAAAAAGGGCATCTCACCGAGTACACCCAGGAAAGAAAGAAGTTTAGAGGACAGGAAGAGTCATCGAAAAAGAAACGTTCTCTCCTTGTAGAAAAAAATCCTCCTCTAAAAAGGCTATTGACGGGATAGTTGGAGCCAATGAAAAACTGAATAATAATAATAATAATGAATAAGAGAAAGACTGAAAAGGAAAATGTTAATACATTGCTTCTATACTAGCGGCCTCCTTAGGCCGAGTAACCCTTCCAAAGGAACCATCAAAAGAAGAATTATTTAGTTGATGGTCATTAGCAAGGAAGAAAGAACTACTTCATTCGAGAAGTTGGAAAAGCCCACCCTCAAATTCCTCGATAGCGAGAATGTGAAACGGGCCGAAATAGGAAAGAGGTGAAATTGAAAAGAAAAAAACATTTCAATTAATCATATAAATTAATGTCATGTCAAGACATTTTTGGATGGAATCTATAATATAAGAAAATTAGATGCTCTAGAAAATATATTTTTAACCTATTGTTTTTGTCCGCCACCTCATTATTTTAGGGGTATTTTGTGTCCAAAATTTACTTTTTGTAACTAAATTGTACTTTTGATTCTAAATTGTACTTTTGCAACTAAATTGTACTTTTGATTCTAAATTATACTTTTTGTAACTAAATTGTACTTTTGGTTCTAAATTGTACTTTTGCAACTAAATTGTACTATTTTAGAGGTATTTTGTGTGCAAAATTTACTTTTTGCATGTGTGAAATAATTATACACTTTCGGTGCATGATTATTATTCTCTTTTTTTAATTCACAAGTAAATTAGTTTCTAAAATATATGCTATTAGCCTAATTATATGTCAAATATTTGTTATGGTTTAAAGTCAAATTCTATTATCAATCTAAATATTTTATAAATGATGCCTACAAAAAATAATATTTGTGTACGGGATAAAATATATTTGAACCATGTATTTTTATAAACGGTGTTATTTTTATATACGAAAAAAAATCTATTATACATCTAAATATTTTTATATACGAAAATTTACTATTGATTCATATATTTTTGTAAATGATACCTAAATATCAGGGCTGACCCAATCAATCCAGAGACCCTAATTGAACAAAAAAATGGGCCTTATAAAAATATTTACACGGCAGATTATATCGACTATGAAGTAAAAACACATCTTATTCATAAATAAAATTACTTACGATTCTATTCAATTTCATAAAATTTAATTTAAATTAACTTTTGAAATTTATTTGGATATGTTTAATACCCCTAACTATATTGTATATTACTTGTAACAGCTAATTTGTTTTAGATTTATAGTTTTACTGTTTGCACTTTTTCTAAATAAAATATATACTTTTTAAATTATATATACTTCAGGAGTATATGATAAATATTACATACTTTTGAAATTAAAAAGAAAATGTGTCCAATTAATGTAAGAAATTTTCTTAAATATTAGAATATTAATTTGGTTATCTGTAGGCTAGTTTTTCGTTTTAATAGAGATTAAGGGTCTAGATCATTACACATAAAAACGATATAACTTTTCATAATTATTTAATTAAAGATGCATTGGTTTTTACATGTCATTTAAATATTAAGGTCCCGTGTTGTAGCATTGTTTGCACGTGCACATGGTCGGCACTGCTAAACATAAATAATATTTGTATACGGAAAAAAATTTATTATTGATCTATATATTTTTTATATACTCATAAGCTTGATGTGTGAGTTAGATGTCATAAAAGGTGAAAATCAAATAATCTTCATTTTATTAATCCTAAATTTAATACACCCGAAAAATGTTATAACAATAACAATAGTGTACATATACACATAAAATCATTTTAAATAAAATAGTTAAAAAAATTAAATTAAAATATGAATATGTATAAATAAATATATAAAAATTTAATTTATTTAAAGTAAGCATATTACACCTAAGGCACGAGTATATTGGTTTTAATATTTTTCACATTTGCGTGTATTTTTTCATTTTATGATATTGACTTGAGTATTGTATATTTTGTTCAATGATTCAGATTTTTGTTTTAACTCATTGAATTTGTGGTTTTTTATTATGTATATTCTATCTATAATTTAAATGAAGGAATATTATCTAAATAAATAAAAAATATCTTAATATATTAATTAATCTACTAAATTAAATTAACATCCGTTCATTTAATTATTTTTTCTCAAATTTAATGCAAAACAAATTCAATATTTTATATTTATATTTGTGAGGCCTTTTCGCTGCCATATATATATATATATATATATATATATATATATATATATATATATATATATATATATATATATATATATATATATATATATCGTTATTTGCAGTTAAAAATATATTTTATGTTTGTTTTGTCCAACAAGAAAAATACATTTTGTCAAAAAAAAATTAACGTATATATGTAATTTTTTTTAAAATTTTCAATGGAAACACTAAATTAGCTTACACTCTTTATTTTAGCATAACAAATCACCATTTTACAAATTTAAGAGATTAAATACTCTATTAATATAGATTCTTATTGAAGTTAGGGTTAAATATGTTTTTGGTACCTATAAATATCTCAATTTTAGCTTTTAGTCCCTATAAAAAATATACTGACTTTTAGTCCCTACAAAATTACTTTTGCACTTACTTTTGATCTCTCTACAGGACTAAAACTGAGTGCAAAAGTAATTTTATAGAAACTTGAGTAATATTTTAGAGATTAAAAATATATTTAACCCTTCCGATGATTATAATGGAGAAGTGTGAGGTACTACACAATGGATAGGATAGGGGACATCTCTATTCTTTGGTTAGTGGTTATGAAGCATTGCCAATTGGGGGAATGAAAAAGATTCCCTCCAAAAACAACGGGGTGTTATGTTCTTGTGCTTCTTCTCAATCTCAGCCTTTAATATTATTCTCTCCTTTTACATGGGTGTAATTCTCTTACTATCTCTATTTTAATAGTAGATTATTGATTTAATAGACTCTATAGGCCACATGAGATGATGGAATTCAAACAGTATCTCAAATTAGCCTTTCAAAAAAATAATCTAACAAAATCATTTAAATTTAACAACGGCTTGTTGTATCAGAGATTTTTTGTGGCCAAACAGACATCCCACGCCATTGAAACTATACTCATAAAGTAGTAGTAAATTTAATATGTCTATTTTGTGTATAAATATTTACCATTTGTATATTAATATTTCTTTTTTCAAAACAACGTGAGATTTCTAACTCAAATGCAACATTCATATTATAATAGAAGTTACATGCTCTTTAAGATTCAAAAGTATGACCTAGAGAAAAAGTCACGTCATTTTTAACTTGCTCTCAAGATTCTGAAGTCCCACTCTTCTATATATACTCAACTTTTCAAAACTACAAATTTCTAATGATTGCACTCAAACATAAACTTATCCTTGCTCTTCATATATAGGAATGTGGCGTGTCATCACTGATACATGAATGCAATTGTTTTGATGTTTTCTTTAAGTTGTTGGAGAATGTCACTTGCAAGTTGCAAGCTTATGAATGTATTATTGTCAAAGAAGTTTGTAGATTTTTTTCTCGATACCATTTGGTATGTGGTGGTTGTGACCGACCATAGTATTGTAGGGATGACGGCTATGGTTTTGGAGAGTGTCTAGGCCTAGCTTTAAAATAACAGAAGGTTAATTTGTAGGGATGGTTGTGCCAAAGAGTTCTTTAGAAGGAGGCTTTAGCACTATTAGAGACTTGGCACTGGAAAAACATGTAAAAAATATAGACTAATACAAAAACATTGATCTTCGATTTCCTTTCAATTGACAGCATTTGAATTTATCAAAAAGTATAAAAACCAACGATAACACGTCTGGCTCAAAAAAAGTAGCCCAAGTAATATTTTTTTCAGAACTGTAAAGCTACCAAAACAAAAGTTTGAGAGACTCAAACAGACAATAATTTACATTGCCTATATGCAAACCATCTCTATTCTCCTAAAACAAAACGGAGATCCTCTATGCCCATACCAACAATATCCTTTGATCTCCTCCCAGATCCTCGGCTAGTTATTTCTTTCTTTTCCTCTTGCAACATTAAAATTTTCTCTTCAACGCTATTTTTAGCTATCAGTCTAACAATCTTCACTTCTTCTTTCTGTCCAATGCGGTGGACACGATCCATTGCCTGTTCTTCGACTGCTGGGTTCCACCACGGCTCCATTAAGTACACTCTAGAGGCAGCCGTTAGATTTATACCTGTACTTGAAGCCCTTAGACTTGCAAGGAGAATCATTGGCTCATCAACTTCTGAGAGTTGAAATTGTTCGATAACTTGAGTCCTTTGTTTAGCACTCATTGCCCCATCAAGACGCAATGTTTTAAAGCCGGCAGCTTTCAGAGGTTCTTCTAACAATGGCAGCATCTTTCGGAATTGTGAAAATACAACAGATTTGGTAGCTGGATTTTGATCCCTTGATTCTGTAAGAAGCTTTATCAAAGTAGAGACTTTTGTGGATGACCTTACATCTGGTGGACTCGGTTCCGTAGTATCAGTCTTGAGAGAGGGAACTGAGAATAGTTCAGATTCTGAAAGGGAGCGACGACAAAGTGGACAGCTAGAGTTGCTGCGCTGTAGAGTTTTCAGAATACATTCTCGGCAGAAAATATGAGCACAACATGTAATTACAACATCTGATGGGGGAGATAAACAAATTGGACAGTCAAAATCTTCACAATCTTGTAGCATCCCAATTAATGTTTGCAGCAATTCAGGGTTCTCTGAAACATCTGCTTTGAAAAAATTATGTATGGTAGTTAGTACAAAAAAGTAATACTTCATCTATTCATTATTCAAAACTCTCCTTGATATTGATGAAAATGTAGGATTCAATGTATGGTAGAACACAACCATATTATATATATACATAAAGGCTTTGTTGAAATGACTTAACTTACATTTCTGTTTCTTACATTGGTCAGACCAATTTGACCAAACATAGATTATTCAATGTTTTTATTCAAAAAAAGATATCTACAATTGACTCCTTCCTACCCTTTACTTATAAACTGACTACATCAGTTACAAACAGTAACAACAAAATAAACTCACATAGTAAAAGCAATACACTAGCCAACTAACTAACTTCTAGATTATACTTAAGTTTTGCGACCTCTAGTTTATGTTTTCACACGCAACATTTGGGATTGGTAAACTTTGTAACAGGCCTCCTGAGGATGCTGGCAAGTATTTGCTGCATTGGCAGATATGACGCTCGGCCACAAAATTTTTAACAGTGCCCTTCATATCCTTTCAGTATAGAGAGTGTGTCAGTCGTCTGTCTGTATGTTCTATAAACTCTTGAATAACCACCCGACACAATAGTATGAAACAACAACAATAACAACAACAATCAAGTCTTATCCCACTAAGGAGGATCGGCTACATGGATCAAACGACATCATAATGTCCTATTGAATATCACACTTCTATCTAACTCATTAATCATGAGGTTTTTCTTAATAGTTTCTTATAGTTTTTCTAGGTGTTCCTATACCTCTAGTGGTTTGATTATCCTTCGTCTAATCTATTCTCCTTAATATAGAATCTATAGGTCTTCTTTCTACAAGCCCTAACCACCTTAAGTCTAGTTTCCACCATCTTTTCGACTATAGATATTATTCAACTCTCTTTAATGTTGTCATTTCTAATACTACCTCATCTAGTTTTACCACACATCAAACGCAACATCATCATCTTTGTAACATTTAATTAATTTTCGTGTTGGTTCTTTACAGCCCAACACTCCGTCCCAAACAACATCACCAGTCTTCGCCTAAAATCTGAGGCCTTGCACCATCTCACCCACTCAGTTTGAATTTGATGATCTATACCTTCTATTTCTTCGTTGTTTTGTCCAATGAACTCAAGATATTTAAATTGTATAACTTGTGGTATGATTTGATCTCCCACTTTCACCTCTAAATAGACTCAGACGTAAGTCTTTGTTGGTCTTGCTGGTCTATTTCTCTTTTTCACATTGATTTATGAATTCTTGATGGGTAATTGATTGGGTACTTGTGTTTCTAGCATCTGAAGTTGTGTTTCTCTTTTTCAGTATATATTAAATGTATCCAAAAAATGCATCTGAAGTTGACTCATACCATTCCCATATATACTGACTAGTGCAGTAGAAGCAAATAACAAACTCCGATAGTAAAAGTAACACTGCACAGCTAACTTTCTTCTAGAATACAATAAGTTTAGGGACGTCTAGCTTCCTAATACATTTTACCAGGTTAAATCTAAGCCAGATCTTATAACAAAGAATGCTTACAATGCTTCACAGCTTCCAAAAGTCGAAATATCCAATGGTAAGAACTCACTGACCTTGTTTTCATACAATCACATCCAGACACAAGTTGTTAAGGCCATAGAACACTATCACTCAATCACCTGCCTAGATATGCCATTGCCTATCACCTAAGGTGTTTTAGCTTACCGGTAGGTTTTGGCATTAATGCCTAATTGGTATTCAACCAGTAAACAGTTACCAACTGTTTACGTAGCTTTAATCTTTTGAAGGGAAAAAAACAATTTCAGAAAGGAAGAGTTAAGAGTTCATTAACAAATCAACGAAACAAAAATATAATGCCCAAGCAAGCCACAAATTGGCTTTTCCGAACAATAGAGAGACAATAGTCTCTACAGTCTGGGGCATAACAAAAGTAGGAATCCAACCTCTTAAGAATGTGATTTGTGATGCATACATGAGATGATAGTGGCAAGATGAAGATCCAAAGCATGAGCATTTTGGAAAATCTTGAATTGATGATATTACACACATTATAAGACTATTTAACAACAGATTTGATGGTAGCCGGCAACTGGTAACCAATTGGCTTTGCTGCATATCAATTTCACATAAATGAAATATGTGGTAAGGTTCTGAATCATCAACTTTAACCATTAAGATGATATTTTTTAGCCGTGAAATTATGGATTGAAATTATTAATGTGATTAGCCTTCTTTAGGCACTAATGATATTGAAGATTCTGATCACATCTCCATTATCACCAATGATGCCCCAACAAATTGAAGGTAACAAACTGTTAATCGGACAGTTAGCACAACATTCTAGCTCTGCCAAGAAACATATACAATGAGGTGTTGTCTGCAAGTAAGTACAGTAGATGAACATAATCATAATATATTATATATTATGATTCAAGAGTGCATGATATGTATATATGCATTTGTCATATAACCTCATGTTTCCTCTTTCCTAAGCTTCCAGCAAATTATGTATCAATTTACTGTCTAATCTATTCTATAAAAAATTGATCAATGTACCCATATGGTTAAACGTTTTTACTAGTATAGGGTTATTTTGAATAGATAAAAATATATTAAAATTATCGCTTGAAAGCAAAGTTCATGCTCCAGGAATTATGCACATGAAAAATAAGCTAACAAATAAATATATGTGAAATCCTTGAATTGAAAGGGGAAAAATACCTTCAATTTCAGTTGAAGAAAATAGACATGCCTTGAAATCCGAAGGGCACATCGATAAATCAGCACAGATCTGACGAAGTCTTAGAATCATACTTAGTATAGTAGAATAACTATACACTAGTCTGTCATTGTTCATAAGCGACCTTATTTCATCTTTAACCTCATCATAGAGTTTACGCTCTTCACATGAAAGTTCAACATAACAAGTCTCTACAATCTTAGGTGGAAGCCCCACCAATGCAGTGTCTTTTGTTCTTCGTAATGATATTGCCGCCATCAAAACCTACCAAAAAGATTAAGAAAAATAAAACCATTTAACTAAACAAACTTACACAAAAGAACATAGAATGCCAAAACCACACAAGAATAATCAGTAACCAAGACTGAAATTCAAATTCAATTCACTAAAAAAAAGGAACTGATAGTTGATGTATGAAATTCAAATTCAAATTCAATTCAATACATTGATATTGAATTGTACCTGCAATCTGTTGAGCCCTGTCTGTTTGCCTTGATTAAGAGGGCGTTGAACCAAGCTTTGCCAATAACTCTTGATTGAAAAAGGCTCAAAATGCAGAAAAGCCATAAGAGAAAACAAATCATAAGAACCATTCTGAATAGGTGTTCCAGTAACAGCCCATCTCCTCTTAGCATTCAAAGCAATAACAGCCTGACTCTGTGCAGCATTAACATTCTTAATCATATGTGCTTCATCCAAAACAATTCTCCTCCACCCCAATTTCTTCACTGCAGTATCCGGCGACCGCAACTCAGCTCCCAAAGTAGCATAAGTAGTCAACACAACATCATATTTTCGCAGTTCTTCAGCATCTTGAGTCCTTCTATCACCATAATACATATAAACCTTCAACGCACCACGGTTAGTATGCTCTTCCAATTGAGTTATCCAAGTCGAAATAACCGAAGGAGGACACACAATCAATGTAGCATTCGTCTCTACAACACTCCTCCCTCTTTTCTTCCCACCTTTCATTTTCATCTTATCATAAGCAATCAACGAAAGCAGTGTCAAAGTCTTCCCTAATCCCATACCGTCCGCGAATATCCCTCCTCGGAGCGGCTCCGGTTTAGTGTTGGTTTGGAAATTCGTCAACACATTGACGAAACTCCCCTCCTTCTCTTCCCAAAACTGCGGTAAATCCTCGGAACTTTCACGGTGGAAAAGCCATCCTAGAGCTTCTTTTTGGTGTTGAAGAAGCTCTGATTTGATTATGTTAGAAGGAGGGTTTAACGGTTCATGAATTTGGTTTTTGGAAGCTAGGTTTTCACGGACGAGTTTGAAAACTTGGTCTAGGTTTTTATTACTGGTGGTTTTTGTGGTGGTGGATTCGGCGCGGGTTTCTTTAACAGCGGCGGCGTTGGATAAAGTAAAAGAAGGATCAGAGTGCGAAATGAAGTGAACCGGTGAATCGTTAAAAGCGTCATGAACAACATCAAAAGCAGAGAAATGAGCGAAAACGTGAATCTGGCAAGGGATACGAAATTTACTGTTATTATTGTTGCGAGGGTTAGTTTGAACGATGGCTTCAACGTGGATGAGTGAAGCATCGATGAGCGGCGAAAGAACAGCGGCGACGGAGCGTTCGATGTAACCGACTTGGAGGGATTGAGTATTTTGAACTTTGATGGCGTTGGAGTCGTACGGGTTGAGAGGCTCCCGGAGTAGGCCGACCATTTCGCGGCCGGTTATTGTGCCGGAGTAGTGCTTTATGCCGACGATGTTGGCCATGACGAAGCCGGCCAGGTAGGTGTCGGTTTCGGATTGGGAAAAGGGTTCTTGGGAGTCCATGGGTTTGGTGTTTTGATTTTCTTTATGGTGTGTTTGCGTTGGGATGACCTAAAGGGAGAAGATAAACGGTGCTCTTCTTGTTTGTGATATAGAATTTGAATCCGTGGCGATGATTGTTGGGGCGGGTATTTATTGTGATTAAAATTATAACGTATTTATTTGAAGTTTAAATTTCAAATATGGTTATACATTTTCAATTTAACATTAAAAATTTCTAATGTAGTATTATTTATGAGAAAATAAGTGCTATAAAATAATTTTACATTAGTTCACTAATGTAAAACTATTTTAACTAGGAGTTCACTAATGTAAAACTATTTTATATAGATATGGACATGTTTATTTCGCCTTTTTTTTAAAATGATTTTTATATTGTTATAAAAGTTTGTGTAATTTACAAAGAATTTTTTTATAAAAACTTCAAATGAAAATTTGATTTGAATAGATATTCTTAAAATGTAATTTTAAGTATTTCATTTATTTATGGAAAAAAATTAGATATCAAAATTTCAAAAAATCACTTAATTTTGAGCTATTTCAAATAGATTGTTCATAAAAATTATTTTCGAAATATAACTTTTTGAAAAAATTGCAATTTTGACTAAGTTTTGGTCTTCAATAATGTATGTTTATGTTATAGGATGTAAAAATTAGTGTTTCATTTTAGAAAAAAACGAATATAAAAAAACTTGTAATATTTTGAAATAACGGTTTTGAAAAATCTATTTTCAAAAATACAAAGAAAAAATCCATTTTTTTAAAGCTAAAACAAATGGACCCTATTTTAAATCTATTTTTAACTTAATAATATGATATAGTCGGGTGAAACATGTTTATTGGACGAAAGTATAAAATTAATTTACATCATTGATAAAGGTCAAAACGAAAGTGAATCTTTTTACAAAACTCGACATTTATTAACACGACACCAAAGTTTTGGTATAGTTCTCCTTAGTTTTTCATTAAAATGTGGTACTCTTGAATGTATTGTTGAAATGTGCAAGAACAACTAAAGATCACATCAAATCACTCACAAAACAAGAAATGCCATGTATATACTTTGCTTAGCGAAAGCTAGCGAGTAGTAGTGAATGCAAACAGAAGCAAACAAGCAAAAATTCACTTGAAGTGAGACCCAACGAGCACCAACGAAGTGGAAACCAGACCAAAAGCATGGAATTCGCTTGAAACGAGTATACTTTGCTAAGCGTAGTTTGGCGATTTATTTAGGGCGATTTGAATTGTTTAATGGAGAAGGAATGCATGTTCGCTTAACGAACTCATCTTTGCTTAGCAAAAGTTGTAGGGCAGAAATACTATAAGAGGATCAGAAACTCAATTGAACAGGGATATGGTCTTTTTAGTTTTACACTTCACTTGTAATGGAAGTAAGAGGGAGAATTGAGAAGATACGAGTTGGATACCCATCAAGAGTCGAGAAATCGTTGTTGATGCACATTCATCTCAATTTCTCCATTTTGTATCTAGCTACCATGATGATGAATAGCTAATTATCTTCTCTTGTTGGGATATGAAGTGATCCACCGAATCGTATGTATATTTATTGATCATCATATTATATATTCAGCTATCCATATTTATCAAATGTTATATTTGTTTTTACCGATTAAATGCTTATATTAGAATTGTTATTGACAAGTACTTTTCGAATCTCAATCTAAGATAACATTATGTTAAAATTTAATTGCTAGACATAGAATCAGAATTTAACATCCATACGAGTATCAGATCTTAATGATATTTGATTATTTACTAGATTGAGAAATTATCTTCTCTTGTTGGGATAGAAATAAAACTACCGTGGGTGATACGTGATGATAAAAGAATGAATAGTCAATTTATGATAGCATGATCAATGATTGTATATAATCCGGTGGATAAAACCAAATTCCAACAATATATATTGCCTTTGAAACCCGCTTTTCTACACTTTATTGTTGTCGCTTTTGTTACTATTTTATATCACGTTACAACCTACAAACATCTTTGAAAACCTACTTAAATCGTTATTAAATGTTAAAAAGCTTATAGTATCGCACTAGTCCCCGAGGAGACCATATGACATACTTACTTTTGATTTACTATACATCAAATTGGTGTCGTTGTCGAGGACTGACGTTTAGATAGTACAAGCATTACGATAGTTTTTATCATTTAAGTTTCTGCATAATGTATACATACATACATATCTATTCTCCATCCTTTAGCTAACTTTTATTTGGGTAGGTTTGTAAGCTTTGTGTATGCAAGGTAAGACTCCAGAAAATCAACAACTGTTTGATCCCGAGATTGAAAGAAAAGCCCGGAGAAACAAGAGACAGACAAAGAAATAAAAATAACTAGCCAAACAAAAGAATCAAAATAAAGAAAATTCTACTTTATCTTTCTCAACGAATCCCAAATCAGAGAGTATGGCAACTCCTGAAGGTGGGCCGAAATTCATCAACAATGGTGGTATGTCGTGTCATAATAGTCCAAGACGGTTGGCACGTCTTACCAACAATCCCAATCCTAACAACCGACAAACAAAGATGAAGATTGGACTACT
The DNA here is from genome assembly GCF_029867415.1 of Vicia villosa. Classification (NCBI taxonomy): domain Eukaryota; kingdom Viridiplantae; phylum Streptophyta; class Magnoliopsida; order Fabales; family Fabaceae; genus Vicia; species Vicia villosa. The sequence continues at coordinate 130,239,238 of NC_081185.1, forward strand.
TTAAATCCTTTATGCAAATCCATTTGCAGGTTTTGACGATGAAGATCCATACACTCGTCTCACTAAGTTTTATGAACTTGTTGATACGCTTGGTGCAATCAAAATTGAAGAAGAGGCGGTGTTCATGAGATTGTTCCCTCATTTTTTGATTGGAAAAGTAAAGGATTGGTACCCTGATCAACCAAATTAAGTCATGACCAACTGGAATACCTTGGAGAAAATTTTTTGAACAAATTCTTCCCACTTAATAGATTTATAGATGCAAAGACAACAATCACAATATTTGGTGAGAGTGCAACCGAAACACTCTGTGAAGCATGGGAACAGTATAAATCCATGTTGCGTAAATATCTAAATCACGGTTTCGATAATCTTACCCAGATTCATATATTTCGTAACGGGATTCAACTGCAACCAAAGCTATTGTTAGATGCAACAACTGGTGGTTCTTTAATGGCCAAAAGTGTCGAGGATGCAATTTCTATTATTGATCATATGTCTCTCAACGATTCTCAAGTCCAATATAACAGAAATATAACACAAAGGAAACCCGGAGTTCTGGAGTTAGGATAAAATGACACGATTTTAGCACAAAACAAGTTTCTCACTCAAAATGTGGAAGAATTAACAAATCAAATATCCAAACTTCCACAACAACTCAAAGAGATGCATGGAACATCAAGAAAATTGCAATAGTTATCTTTTTGAGAACTTTGTACAGGTGATCATCCGACCGATTTTTTCCCTTCAATTAATGAAGAAGTAAATTATTTGGGAAATAAACAACAAAAACCAGCACCATACCAAGCCAATCAAGGATATCCACGCGGGAACAATGCTAACTATGGCAAGGGCTGGAGGCAAGATGCGGGACCATCAAATAGGCCAAATCAATATCAGAATTTCCACCAACAACCTCAAAATCCTCCTTAACTAGATAAAACGTCAAAACTAGAAGACAGTTTGAATAAATTTATACAGATGTCCATGGCAAATCAAAAAAATACATATGCTTCAATTAAAAACCTTGAAACGCAAATCGGACGTATTGCTAAACAATTGGTCGAACAACAAGGAGGAACATTCATAGCCACCATTCAAACAAATCCTAAAGAGCACTGCAAGTCAATAACAACGAGGAGTGGTAGAGTGATTGAAGCAGGAGTAGATGAAAATACAAAGAAAAAAATTATGGTTGAAGCAAGAGATAACAATAGAGAAAAAAGAGAAGAAGAAGAAGAAGAAGAAGAAGAAGGATAAAATAAAATCGAGGGTTAATTAGTTGAAAAGGAGCAAGAGAAAAAAGAAGGAAATGAGAAAGAAATTAGTGGTATGCGGAAAATTAGAAAACACGAGAAGAAAAAGGGAAAATGATCCATCCACCAATGCAAAATCTATCGTATCCTCATGCTCCAAACAAGAAGGATAAGGAAAGACATTATGCGCGGTTTTTGGATATTTTCAAGCATCTACAAATAAACATTCCATTTGCCGAGACACTTCAACAAATGATGACATACGCTAAATTCATGAAAGAAACCAATGCAAAATCTATCGTATCCTCATGCTCCAAACAAGAAGGATAAGAAAAGACATTATGCGCGGTTTTTGGATATTTTCAAGCATCTACAAATAAACATTCCATTTGTTGAGGCACTTCAACAAATGACGACATACGCTAAATTCATGAAATAAATTCTTACAAAGAAGAGGAGAATCACAGACAAATAAACCATTCATTTAGATGCAAGCAGCAATGCAATCATTCAAAGGACCCTTCCACAAAAGGAGAAAGATCCGGGCAGAATTAGGTTACCAATCACCATTGGAAACGTAAATGTCGGAAAAGCATTTATTGATCTTGGCTCAAGTATTAACCTTATTCCACTATCTATAATCAGAAGTATAGGTGACTTGGATATGAAGAATACCAGAATGACATTACAGCTAGCTGACAAGTCCATCACCAAGCCATCCGATATCGTAGAAGATGTCCTGGTCAAGGTAGACAAATTCTTATTTCCCAATGATTTTGTTGTGATGGACATTGAGGAAGATGATGATGATGTGCCACTAATTTTGGGCCAACCATTCATGAAAATCGCACGAATGATGATTGACATTGATGATGGTTTAATGACAATTTGTGTTCAAAACGAGGAGGTTAGTTTTGATCTCTTTGAGGCCATGAAGCATTCTAAGGACAAAAGAGTGTGTTTCAAAATTGATGCTACTGATAAAGGTATCATTGATGTACGGAAACAAGCATACATATCAGCTCCGTTAGAATTGTCGCGGATGGAAAATTGAGATTAAACTATTGATTAACTTAACTCAAAAAGCACGAGTCGCCATCGAAATTTATTATTTTCAAAGGAAAGGGAAAATATTTCTAAAACCTAAAACCCAAAATTAAAACAAAAGAGATTTGGATACAGAGGTCGATTATGCAAGGGGGAGGTATTAGTACTCTTCACATCTATGGTAATCCACAAGAACCTTTTGAAAATCTGTGTTAAGTTAAAACGTATTGTTTGTAAAAAGATTTGGGTGATGAGAAAAGAAGTATTTTTTATTTTTTGTGTTCGCCAAGACTTCAAGAGTCTCGTTCCTACGTATTCTCCATGTGAAATGAAGAAGTCAAAGCCTCGCGGTTCGTGATAAAAATAACCACGAAACTTTGTTTAGTGATTTTAAATTGGAAAGACATTTTGTCGTATTCGAGTGGAAAACACAACTTGCCATCCACAAGTATGAGGATATGAGTATTTGCATCATCTTGATATAGAAATTTTACTTGGACTTTCTCCCAAGCATGTCTCAACATTCAAGTGAAAAATATCAATCACTTCACAACATCTTTTAGGGGCTTAGTGGTTTGCATCACTGCAAGAATTAGACTAATATCCATTCTTTGAGGGAAGGTTTTAAAAGAAAAAGTGCACAAAGGCACAAAAATAAATTTGATGATGTTTGTCTTTTTTAGAGTTTTTGAAAGAGTTTGAATATGCTTAAGTGTTTTAGCATTTATTAAGAAAAATATTTTCGGGATCACTTGATAAAATTGAGAAAAAGGTTTAGAGTTTGAAAACAAGAAGTTTTTTGAAATAGGGAGAAGTTTTGAAATTGAAGAAGTGGGTAGCAGATAAAGAGACTATCCTAAAGCATAAAAATAAATTACATAAAATAAAAGGTCTCCTTGTAAGGTAGCCCCAGAGAAAGCCTTTGTGTGTGCAAGTGTACTAACTACAAGATGTAGCAAGCATTTGACATAGGTCAAATGAGCATTCCTTTACCTTTAGATTAAGCCACAAGATAAGCAAGCAAGCAAGAATACCATATGAATATCAATACCATAATGTATCAGATGAATCCTAAGTCCTCAAACCAAGGTCAAAAGTTTGTCAGGATAAGGCCAAGCCTTGACTTGAAAGTCAAAGGTCTAGATGAATCTCAAGATCTCAGATACAACATATTCCATCAAATGGAAAGATTAGATCCTAAGTCAATAGTCCAAAAGTATTCCTAAAACTCATCAAAGGCACCACTATCTTTTGAATTGAGGATTATACCAGGTTTCTGCTGCAAGATCTTAACTCTTAGACAATTGTTAGATACAAACTTCCTAACATAACCTCCAAGGATTCTAATGGTAGAGTAACATCTATGTGAATTGATCTTATATTCATTTGGCATTCCAACTTCATTGGTTTGTGTGTTCATTATCTCTTGTTCGATCTAGGAGGAAATTCCATGGATCATCTCAAGAGTGTTCCACACTTTCTTAGTGGAATCATAGTTAAAAACATAATAGAAATCTTTATAAATTAAAGCACTTATGAAAAGATGTTTGACTTTAAAATCAGGTTTTAATTTTCTCTTGACTTATCAAAAGATATTTATAGAAGTTCGGCCTAACCACTCGGCCTATATCCTCTCCCAAGAATGACTTCTTAAGAGTTCCACTATATATGAGAGTTTTTCACAGGTTATGCCTACAAACCTTCTTACAACAAAAATTGGATTTTTACATTGACTATCCTCCAAACCGACAACTAGATTTTGTACAAGGCTAATCCCGAAGCTTTTATATCAAGCTTTGCTCACGAACCAAGTGGAGGTTTTAACAAAAAATTTCTTGAACCAAATGAGAGTTTTTATAATAGACGGAGATCACGAACCAAACATGAGATTTTAATGGACAGCCTTACAAACCAAACAAGGTCTTTTCACCTTGGTTTAGCTCATACCCAAACAACAAAGAATCTCATAAGAGATATTACAAAATTTCCCCCACACCAGAACCAAACACCTCTCATGTAAATTTCAGTCTCAAAGCATTAAGGCAAAAGTGAAGAAGAAATAGAGAGAGAGAGGGAGAGGGAGGGAGATTAGAGTGAAGAATGAGAGAGTATTCAAAATATGCTTTTTGGTGTGAATGAAATGATAAATGAGCTTTCTATTTATATGACAAAATATGGATCAAAAATGGAAATAATCCATGAGCTTTTTAATGCTCATAATCGATTATGCATCTCACAAAATCAATTATGTGGTTCAAATATGGAAGGTTTTTAAATGACATCATCACTAATCGATTATGGCTTTCTCTAATTGATTGTGAGCATTACAAGAATTATAATTGATTAACCCCAATGGTCTAATCAATCATGCCATGTAAAAATCCTCTTATTTAATTTGAATAAGTGTTGAATCCATTATCTTGGCACAAAAAGGTTTTCTACTAATTTTAACAAAGTTAGAGACGCTTTACGATCATTCAAAAGTGTGTATATAATTTTCCTTTTGTAATTCAAGAGTAAATATTATACCTTTGCAGACATATATCACTCAATACAGATCAGACGAGCTTTCACACATCTTCTCTTTCATAAAACTGAATATTCAAGATCCCTTGCTTGATACATCCATGATTCAACGCTTCATTGGGACTAGACTTATCCTATCTAATGAGGCTGGATAAGTCTTTTTGATTGTTACCATCCTCATAGAAATTGTTTGATTGAGATCATCAGGGATTCCACAAAACTCCATTTAACATTAGGAGTTGTCCTTCAAAGATTTGCTTAGACATGTTGCTACCCAAGCACAACAACTTGATTATCACTTCAGATGAATTCTTCACGTCATAGTGTTGTCATCATCAAAATCATGTTAGTCAATCAATTAATACAGACATTATACATTGTTGCACCCCAAAATTTGCCCTCTTTATTTGAGCTATAAGTTAATAATGACGTTTATTTCGTCATTCAAAAATGGAAAAAAATAATAAAGAGTTTTCGTGGGTTTATGAAGATAAGGTGTGAAAAAATGGTTTAAACAGTGGAAATACGAGAAAATTCGCAAGTCATACTTGGAAGGTGATATGAGCTAAGTTCCCGCGTTGTCTTGACTGTTTTGACGATATCTACAACTTTCGTGTTCGGCTCGGAAGCCAATTCTTTGAGGAAGGTTGCCAGATTTGCAAATTACTTGGGATTTCATAGTGAAAAACAATGCTGAATGTAGGGTTTCGGACCTCGGAAAATTCATATCGCCTAATCCGCTCTTTGGATTCACTTGAAAATTTAACTGGAGCTCCGTACCATCATCACCAAGATTTCGTATGTTCAGACCGAAGGCCAATTATGCATGGAAAATTCCCAGAATTTTAAGGATCGTCGCGTTGTTTCGGTAAAAAGTGTGTTTTCGAGTGTGTCGCACCGAGTTTGAAAATTCATAACTTCTTCGATTTTTATCGTATGAAGTCCATTCCGGTGGCATTTTCTTGGAAATTTCGTTAGCTTCGATTCTTCTTCGCACGCGCCAGGTCAGATTTTGAGCCGAAGGTGGAGTTTTATCGAGTTCTTTGAGCGGTACGTACAAAATTCTGCACAGTCGCGCCTGTTGAACCGACGTTTCTCGTCATTCAAACGCGCGCAATTTCTTCGTCGCTTATCCGATTGGGACGATTCTCGCGGCTATGATCTACCATCTTAGTCATCTTCGATTGGACAGTGGTTTCGTTTCGGAATTCAGAGCCGAACCGAGTTTCCTTGAAAACGAGCCGAAATAAGAGAATTAAGGGCGTTTTGGACATTTTGCTACCCTCGATATATAAGTCATTTTCTCTTCACAATTCACAATTTCAACTCTCATAATTTCAATTCACCAATTATTCACAAACACATTCTCTCAATTCTCTCTCAATTCTTTTGAATCAAAACCACAAATTACATAAAACTTTCATCAATATTCATCAAATTTCATCAAGATCAAGAACATGGATTGAAGAATCAAGGATCAAAGTTCGAATTTCTCTTCCTCTCTCCACATAGAGTGGCGCTCCTCTCTCTCTCTCTCCCTCATTCCGGATTTCGTTTTCGAGTTCGTGTCGTGTTCGCGTTCGTATCGTGATCGTGTTCGTGTTCGCGCTTCGGTTTGGATCTTCATCCGGTAAGCCTTGAACCTTGAATTAAGTGCTTAATTGTTGATTATATGTGAATTCAAATCTAGATCTACCTCTTGTTCTTGATTAATGGATGATTGATGATGATTGATCGGTGAATTTGCATATTTTTTTGCTCGAATTGATCGTGTTCATGTGGATTATGTTTAGAATTGATGTTCATTGCATGTAATTGATATCCGTTGATGATGAATTGTGTTACTCGTGGTTGAATATGTGATTTGTTGGTGATTTTGTGTGTATAATTGTTGTTGATAATTTGTGTTGCTTGCGATGTACTCAACGTGTTCGTATAAATGCATGTGCCATATTCTCGATTGATATTTGCTTTGTTTGACGCGTCGCACTTGGCATAATTGTTGACATGTGGATCGTTTGATGTGTGAACGCATGTATACCATGATATTTGATGTTTGTTTGTGATTAATCTCGAATTGGTACGTTTTTGGATTGAGTGCGAACGGCTCCAAGGTTTCAAAAGTGTGCAAAATTCTGTTTTTATACGCCAGGAACCGGGTTGTCCCAGGCGGGAACCGGTTCCCACTCAATTCAAAATGGCCATTCTCTGTGTTTTTGTACCAGGAACCTGATAAGTGCCAAAATGTTGTTATTTTGAGTATATAATTGTGGCACTTATCGATTCTATTTATTCCGTTTTTGTAATAAAATCCCCACTTTTGTGTATATATTCACATTATTTAGTTTTCATATGTTTTATATACCGTTTAATAGTTTTTCCTTTGTTTTTATAGGTATTCATGCTTATTGGAGCCTCGAGGAATAAAGTGTCGAAGGCACGGCTCCGATTGCGCGATTTTGGATCAAATAAGCAAGTTTTGTGCAGAGAGCGCCGCTGAGCGGCGTCTAAGCGCGCTTTTCAGTGGCGAACCAATTTTCCTGGCCGCTAAGCGGCAGCTCTGGCCGCTGAGCGGAGGCCTGTTTACTGTTCTTGATATTTTTGTAATACGTGTAGTCCGCTAAGCGAGATTTGGCCGCTAAGCGGCCGTAGCAGAAAATGTGTTCATATTCTTTCATTTGAACCATTTTAGGGTTATGGTTTTGGGAAAGTTTTAGTTCCAACTCCATCATTTTCATTCTTAGAGTAGGATTAGCTTAGAAAACAACACCGGGTCATGCACTTGGAAGATCGGAGGTGGATTTCTCATCAACCGGAGCTGACAATCCGCGAGATGTTTGGTTTATCTTCTCTATTCTCTGTGTATTTCTTTGTGTTGGGTTTGTTTGTATAGTTACTCGAATCTTATGTATATTTACCGATTATAATGTTATGTTTAACTTGCTTTACAAATCTGTGTTGATATTATTCTGGACTTTTGCTCTATGCTGGGGATTTGGGTTGCTTTAGAGATAAACTTCTTGAATCTTTATCTAGGATGATAATCTGTTGGTTCTGAACTCTAGAGATAGATTTAGAGCTAGCATTCACCGTTTGTATCTGTACGTAATGCTTTCGTGTTTGAGCGGCGCGCGAGAGATCGCCGACGCGAGAACACGGATGTTCTCGCGACTTCGCGTTAGAGATAACCTTAGTTGTGAGATGATCTTGTTTGTGCTCCAGAGATGGACGCTTATGTGAGAGATACGTGATGACATGGATGAGTATCGTGGGTTGAGTATAACGGGTTGGTAAGTGTATGTTTGTGAAGAGTGAATATGTTTACATTCCTGATAAGTTATTTCTCTTCTAATAATGTGTTTATTCTTTTCCTGTCTATATCTTTGTTTACTTTTTGCTCATTCAATCCCGAGCTCGAAACCATAGAAACTATTGAATGGCATCTCTCCATCTCTGAGGACGATAATTCCCGGATCAATATTTCCAAATCTTTTTTGTTGCTTGCCCTATACTGCATTCAACAGAACCGGGTTGTCCCTAGGTGGGAACCGGTTCCCAGCGTGCTAATTTGGCCTTTCTCTGTGTTTTTGTACCAGGAACCGGGTTGTCCCTAAGTGGGAACCGGTTCCTAGTTTTCCAAAATGTTGCCTCTCTGGTATTTTGTACCAGGAACCGGGTTGTCCCTAGGTGGGAACCGGTTCCTGTGTGTTATTTTTGTGTTTTATTTTCTAACTTCAAACATTCGTATCTCTTTACTCGTAACTCCAATTTGCATGTTCTTTATATCATTGGAAAGCTAGTGAAACGTACTATCTCATGAAATGATTGATATTGATTGATTGTAGGTTATTCATGTGTGTTTTCCTCTTGACATTTGTTGTCCTTTTTATGTGTGCGTTAATTGTTCATTTTCTTTTAGCTTATAATGCAATAACGCAATTCCGATTGCGATGTTTGTTATCTCTAACTTGTGTGCTAGTATGCAAGGCTTTTGGATGGTTACCGATCGACGCCTATCACTCGAGTGTTCCGCTTCACTTGCGGGATACGATTCTATATCACTTGTATCGTGTTCTCGACTTGGAGACACGATCCTTTTACTTTATATCTGCTTGTTTGGTTTGCTTGTTCCTCTTGCAGGTGTATCGTGATCATGCTCGACATGTGAGTCGACATTTGTGCGCTTTATGGCTAATCGGTGTGCTGACTATTTGCTTTTGCTTTGCTAGCTCGCTCGCGGGATTCCTAGTTTCTTCGCTTCGCCTCTCTTTAGTTTACGGATCATCATCCGTTTGGTATTGATCCCGTTTCATTTTACTTTTCTCGCACTTTATCGCTTTCTCGCATCATCCTTTAACATGAGAAGTAGGACCTAGACATGCATCTGGCCAAGCCCTCGAAAGAGGCTCTGTTTTTGTTGGTGTGTTTATATTTGTGCTTTGCGGCAGGGAGTCACGGTGTAATAAGTCCTATATGGCACTCCGTTAAGTCCTCATGAAAGGCATGCGGTCAAGGGTTCGTAATCAACCCCCGCCTAGTTTCATCGAGTCCGTTCAGTAGGCGCACGCCTCGCGTTGCTTGCTTCCGAACGTGCAAAAGATCTTGTTATCGAGTATGTCAGAAAAAGGGTTCATGCAATCGGACCCCCGCCTTTCCTATAGCTCGCGTCGCTCGACGTTGATGCTCGGTGTACGCACGCACCGTTTTCCTTTACGATGCGTGACGGCTTGGTTGCTGAGAGGGGTCCGCCCTCTTGTCTATGGCCCGATCATTTTCGCGAGGTCTAATGCTTGGTTGACTTGGGTTGAGCTGCTCCCCTTGGCTATGGCGGGACCGCTTTTCTACCACTTGGCCAGTGCCTTTGGTTTGTTTGCTTCACGAGTGGATGCTCGTTTGTGTGCTATATTTGTTTGCTTTCTCTTCCCTCGTAGGTTGATAGCTTAACTTAGATTTGCACCCTTTGTATGATAACATTAGGTAGCAAGCTTTCCCCCTTAGCTTAGGTCTTCCTCATGCATCTTTTAAAACACAAACCACACTCTTTGATTTTCTTTTCTTAAGAACTTGTTATTTTCGCTCCATTCCCAAGCGTAAGCCTCCAAAGGTCGAGCAGCGGAGTGTGAATGTAACTCGTTCACCTAAAAAACACAAAACAAACAAAAATTAGTTAGCCGAGCTACGGTTTCTCTGATTCTGCAAAACAGATACGTAGGCAGCGGGGTAGGGCCCGTGCGAGCATAATCCTTTCTTTTCCCTACATTCTGCATTCATTTTAGTCCAGATTAGCGTAGATTTGTTACACACCCATAGGTTTAGACACAGGCGTGGATACCATCGAGTACGATGGGCGCGAGGGGTGTTAGCACCTTCCCCTCGCGTAACCGACTCCCTTACCCTTTTTCTCTGGTCGTGAGACCGTTGTTTTGTTTTGTTGGTTTGCTGGCATTCCCTTCCTTTTCAGGATAAATATGTTAGTGGCGACTCTATTAATTTTCGCGGTAGCGACATACATACAAGCACATAGTTCCACAGTCGGTAGTGTCTCATTTACAACCACTATACCAAGAACATATTCCTGAAGTGCCAACAAATAATATGAATGAAGTTTCCTAATTAGCGTAAACCGATTCATTTTCCTTATTCCTTGCGATCCATGATTTTTTCGTACGAGGGAGGGTAATTGAATTGGGCAACAACATGTGTGATTATGGTACTCACCTTGACTAACAAAATTTTATCCACAAGAGGCATATTACTGAGATCTTAGTTTTCGATGAACTTATAAAATATTGGTGATATTACAACTACGAGGTGCATCGATAAAATCTATTTCCCAAGTATCACTTCTCTTTTTATAAGATGCTCATAGACAAAATCTGCACAACTCACCATGACAAATAACCACGTACCTCCGCTTATTTGAGCGTTGTACATTATAATCAACTGAGTGATCCATATGATATTTTTTATGGCTAGCACACATTTAAGCCCACTTTCAATAGGATAGCAGTATTTTGAGAAATCTACCTGCCACCCCTGAAATTAGACATGCCCCCCCCCCCCCCCCCAAAACTATGCTTTTACCATTATACCCTTGCTTAAAGTCACAAACTTTCAAAAAAATATACGCTTCTACCGGAAATTTGAGAGGTGTATCATAATTTTCGAAAAAATACCGGATTTTTTAAAATTTCTGTGAATTTTTACCGGAAATTTCAAAAAAATATCGGAAATTTTGAAAAAATTACCGGATTTTTCGAAATTTTTGAAATTTTCGGTATTTTTTGTAAAAAAAAAAAAATGTGATACCATAAATTTGAAATTTCCGGTATACCGAAAATTTTCAAATTAACTAAAATTTCCGGTATGATGTACCATAAATTTTTGGTATTTTTTTGCAAAAATCAAATAAAATTGTGATACCATAACTTTGAAATTTCTGGTATGTACCGGAAATTTCCAATATATCAGAAATTCTTTGTATTTGAACATTTTTCAACAAAGATAAAATTGGATTAAAAAAATATGGGGGTGCCAGGTATAAAAAAAGGGGTGGCAAGCAGATTTCTCCAGTATTCAACACAAGCAACAAATCAAATTACGATGCGCGGCAACAAATATGAAATTTAACACACTCTGAGAGATTATTTTTTCATATGAGATGATGGTGCATGGAATTCTTATCAATCAGCTCAACATAAACAATCGAGACTTTTACGACAATTAGCATCTTGTCGGTGTTCAATTGAAGGTCACTTAGATGGACCGCATCAATAATATAAAAATTTGTAATACAATTTTTGTTATATTCTAGTATTATTTTAGTAATTTGCCTCATTAATTTCTTTTACTAATTATTTTTATCTAATAATTTCTTATGAAAAATTAAATAATGATTATCATAACAGATAACTAATAATAATTAAATAAGAATATTGTATTAAATATTAATTAAAAATAAATTAGTTTACAATAAAAGAAAATAAAACAAATAAAGTTACAATTAGGAGAAAACTTTTAGACCATGGGCATCTTCTCTTAAAAGTTACAAGGGGCACCAAAAAATATTATTGGCGATACTATAATAAAAAAAAATATTTAAAGTGAAGTAATTTAATATTAATGTTGGAAAGTGGATATTATGGGTATTTAGTTGAGAAAGCAGTGTATTTGAGTCAAAAAGACAAAAACTCACATTTGACAATGAACAAAATTAAATGATAAACGTTTTCTATAAAATAAAATATAATAAAAATAAATGATACTGTATGTTATGATAAAGCAAAAAAAATTACACCTTTATTCAGAACAAGAAGCTGAAACAGTTGCCATTTTTTCTAGTCTGCTTCAACTTCAACAAGAAGACAGTAAATTAAGAATGGAATCATAATAAAATATGATTCTTATGACTAGTATTCTAATGCTACTATTACATTATCACTGTGTGAGACAAAACACCTCCTCAGTGCTTGAAAACTTGTTGATTGGTTAAAAAAACAAAAAAGTAAATCTGTTTTGTTGTTGATGACAACAGTTGTTGGTCGTCAATGAAGGCTCAAGTTCCTCATCCTTTTCTCTTCTTGAGAGCCTGAATTTTTCTTGTAATTTGGGTACGGAACTTTTCCCGACTCAATCCGCTTAACATCTTGAACAAGAAGTTCATAGTGTTTCTTAACTTCCTCAGCAGTTTTTCCACCAACAGCATGAGCCACATTGTACCAACGATCTGGCGCGTCTTTGTCATAAACCGCTAGAGCTCTTTCAAAGGCTTTGTTGTCCTTAACACTCCATGAACTAGATGCTGACATTGAGCTAGATGCCATTTTGTTATAGATTTTGGTATGAGGAGTTTAGAGATAGAGACTTGAAGGAAGTGGTGGTGATATGTTAAAAGAGGTAAGAATGTGTGATGTTTTATATAAGCAAGAAGGGGAAATATGAGATGGGGTAGTGCCAGTTGGCATCAAAATCTTGTTGCTGAAAATGGAGAAGAATTATAATGATTTGTTTCTTTAGGAACCACAGAAAATAACTGGCTCAAGAAACTCAGTAGCACAGGAGCAAACAAATGGGAGAAGAGAATCAGTATCTTCATGACAGTAAAAATAGGTCCATTAGTAGATAAGAATATTAAACCAGCAAATAGGCAAAGTGGTCATCCAAATTAAAATTATTCATGTTGATCCCACGCTAATGCTTCATCACACAGGGGACTAATTGAACTATAAAATTTAGGTTTTCATATACTGATTTTGCTGGTAATTAGTTTATGTTGATGATTTAGGTTTCTCAGAGACTAATTTCAGGAAAAAAATTCGGCTCCTAGTAAATTATAGGGAAAATCTAACAAATTTCTCAGCTACTAGCCTTTAGAAATGAACTAATCATCGATTAACCCACACCCACCATTAAGTAGTAATTCGTTTTGAGATTTTAATTGGAAGCCTTTTGTTAGTCAACATAAAGGTTTTAAGGGCACTTTCTTAAAATAAAAAAATTAGTTTACCTGTCGACCTCAAGTTCATGCCAGGAAGTATTGATTTGAGGTGTATGGGTGTTGGATATAAATAACCGTTGACTTCGATTCTCAAGGAAATTTAAGATTATTTTCGTTAGCCAAGAACACTCGTCCCTAGTCAATGCTAAAGAGCATGGTACGAACTTCGAATTCCTATAGACAACGTAAATGTTCCTATAGACTATCGTTAATCTTAAATTTCAAATAATATAAGACTATTTTGACCGGCACAAAATTATTAAGAATTGTGATAGGAATTAAGTAGGGTGAATAAAAGGAAGACGGACTGATACATTTTAAATTCTACTTGAAATGGATTTTTATCTACTTCCATTTCAATGTCTCTACCCGTTGGTGATAAAGTTTTAATTTCAAAGATGGGTTTGGTACCTTTTTTTTTTTTGATGGAAAGATAGAGATTCATTCAACCAGCAAAGGGTACAGGCCCAGAAACAGGGTCACTTACATCAGTGGTCATGGCAGGATAGGCAGCCTCCCACAGGCTATCACCTTCCCTATGTCCAATTCTAACTAGCTTGTGAGCATCAATATTAAGTGATCTAGGGACAAAAATAACAGAAGCTAGCCTAAAACTATTACAGAGAACACGACAATCGTCGGCTATCGGCTCTAACACTGCAATGTTCAACAAGCCATTAATACAATCGACCGCTATAGAACTATCAGACTGCACCAGAATCTTTTCGATCTTTGCATTTTTTGCGAGCTGCAGGCTCCACCGTATTGCCAAAGTTTCAGCCACTGCCACATCAGTACTCCTTAACTCCTTCTTGCACGCAGATAAAACCGTTTGTCCATCCTCTTTAATAACACATCCGAAAGCTATAGAGCCGTCATCGAATACTCCTGCGTCAACCTGAATTACACAAACTCCTTGCTCCTTGTTAGCAGCACCTTCTGAAATTTTATTCTTTACACAAACCTCTGGGTTCCACTTGTTGAACTCCGCCGCGGAATCTAGTGCAATCCTCGCTACCTCTATGGGAGACAGTATTTTTGATTGAAAAACCAGTATATTCCTAGCACGCCAGAGATTATGGAGCACCGAGCAGACCAGTTGTACTGCCCATTTATCCTTTCCCATCAGAATAATTTCCAACCATGGGAGCAATTCAGTTTCATCATGCAGACGGATTCCCAAGATGGAGGAGAGGAAAGTTTGTCTCGCAAACTCACAATTCAGCAGAAGGTGGTCAACAGTTTCTGTCTTATCATTACAAAATGGGCATAAGGGATCGATATGCATACCTTTTTTCCTCAAATTTCCTCTTGTAGGTAAGATATTCTTAGCAGCTCGCCATATGAAATTGCGTGCCTTGTTGCTGATGGGAGCTTTCCAGATACCTTTCCACAGTTTTTGATTTGGTACATTGGATGGTCCAGGATGTTTGCTGGCTTCCTCCTGCATACACAGATGATACGCTGTACGCACCGAATACTCACCATCTTTCTCATAATGCCATATCAGTTCGTCTTCAAAATTCTGCACTGAAAGTGGAATGCTTAATATAGATGATATTTCTTGAGGATCAAATTGCAATTCCACTAATTCCCTGTCCCAGCAGCCTCTGTTATGATCAATCAGCTCACAAACTCTACTATCCCTTGCCAAACTCCTAACCTGCGATAGCACCTTAAAGCCTGGGTTAGCCGGTATCCACCTATCATCAAAGACCTTTACTTTCTCACCGTTGCCAATACGCCAGCGAGAACCCATCTGAACTAAGTTCCTGGCACTCAGTATACTTCTCCATGCAAAGCTTGGAGAGTATCCAGAGGAGCACGACTCAAAGTGGGATCTAGGAAAGTATTTACTTTGAAAAACTCTCTTCACCAGTGAGGTAGAACTTTTTGTGAGTCTCCAAAATTGCTTTCCCAACAAACTAGTATTAAACGCACTTATCCCCCTGAAGCCTAAACCCCCGTCGCTTTTTGATCTAGCCAATTTGTTCCAACTCATCCAATGGAGTTTTCTTTCTCCATTCCTCGATCCCCACCAGAACTTAGCAATGATACTTTCAATTTCATCACATATCGCTTCCGGCAATTTGTAGCAACTCATAACATAACTAGGAATTGCTTGAGCAACCGCTTTGATCAATACTTCCTTACCGGCACGAGACAAAAACTTCTCCTTCCATCCTTTTACCTTCTTCCAAACTCTTTCGACCACCATTGTGAACACCTCTTTTTTAGATCTACCGAAGATAACCGGCAGTCCTAGGTACTTGGTATGGCTATCCACCGTCTTAACCCCCATCCTGGACCGGATCAATTGTTTATCTACTTCGTTTACATTTCGACTAAAGGAAGCCTCAGACTTGTCTAAGTTTACCAATTGCCCAGAGCTGCGTTGATACTTCTTCAGAATTTCCAAAATACATGAGGCTTCAGTGAGATTTGCTCTTGTAAATAAAAGGGAGTCATCTGCAAAGAACAGATGTGAGATGCTCGGTGACTTCTGCGCAATCTTCAGCCCATGGAGTTTCCCTTCCGCCACTGCCCGCTTCAAGAGTCCCGAAAGCACATCTGCACAAAGAACAAACAAATATGGTGAAAGAGGGTCCCCTTGACGGAGACCCCTGCTAGGAGTGAAACTGCGACACGGTTGGCCATTGAGGAGGACACGGTACGAAACAGTGGATATGCATCTTTCAATGAGATTGGTTAATTGTGGTGGGAAGCCCATAGAATGAAGGACTTGCGTAATAAACTTCCACTCCAACCTATCGTACGCCTTCGACATATCCAGCTTGAGGGCCATGTGCCCTCGCTTGCCTTTTACTTTCTTCTTCAACCAGTGGAATCCTTCTAATGCTATTAACGCGTTATCAGTAATCAGCCGCCCTTGTATAAATGCACTTTGCTCCTCATCAATCACTTCTGGAAGGATCACTTTGATTCTATTTGCGATAGCTTTAGTTACCAATTTCATCACAACGTTACAAAGACTAATAGGTCGGAATTCCTTCGGAGTGTATGGATTCTTCCCCTTAGGAATCAGAGCAATATTCGTACTGTTGATGTTGCTTGGATCTCTTCCATTGTTCAGAACTTCCAGTACATAGGTACTCACCTCCCTCCCCACTATGTTCCAATATTTCTGGTAGAACAAAGCTGGCATGCCGTCTGGTCCTGGAGCTTTTAAAGGGTGCATCTGAGACAATGCATCTTTCACCTCCTGCATCGTGAATGGGGCTTCGCACCATCTTCTGTGATCTTGCGAAAGTTTATTACTAACCACGCTGCAAATCTCCTCTATATCACTTGGGTTTGAAGATGTGAATAAATGCTCAAAGTATTGTGTTAACAGTCTCTCACAGCTTCTCTCCCCTCTCCACCAATTTCCTTGCTCATCTTTCAGCTTAAAGATACTATTTGTTTTCTTTCTTTGCTCTGTTTTCTTGTGGAAGAACTTGTTATTTTTGTCCCCATGTGCCAACCATAATGCTCTACTCTTTTGTCTCCACGCGACTTCTTCAATTCGCAGCAGTTTATTTCTCTGTTCTTCCATGGCTTTGTATTGTTTGATAGAATCTTCACTTACGTCCCACCTGCTGTCTTCTTTAAGCATTTTTTCAATTCTATACAACTCTTTGCGAACTGCTCCAACTCTGTACTCTTTGAAGTGGTCACTCAACCTTCTCATTTCATTCAGTTTGCCAGCTACACTTAATGAGCTTCCCTGCCAAATATTCCTAATCACATCCTCACACTCCGGATCTCGGCTCCAGTTTTCCTCGAACTTGAATTGGTATATTCTCCTCTTCTCGCTTTCCCCGGAATCTGCCTCCAGATCAATACTAATAGCGGCATGGTCAGAACCGAATCTGGGAAGGTGTTTAACCTTCAAAGGGTTGAACCTGTTTATGAAGCCGTTTGAAGCCAACACTCTGTCCAGCCTACACTGTATATTTGCTGCGCCACTTCTCCCGTTAGTCCAGGTGAACGGGTAGCCCTCGAAACCAACATCCACTAGGCCACAAGAATCCAGTGTTTGTCTTCCCCGGGACATTTGAGATGAGGATCTAGTGTTGCCTCCTTTCTTTTCCTCCTCCGCTAGCACATCGTTGAAGTCTCCGAAACAGACTGAGTTTGCTCCCCCATTGCTGATAAGATTTTGGAGGAGAAACCAAGTTTCCTTCTTATTTTGCTCATCAGGGAATCCGTAAACTCCATTAAAGTCCCACCCCTGCGCTTCCAATTCATCAGCCACATGCCCACTAATGTGGTTAGAAGAAAAGGAAGTAATATTCACATTCACGTGCTCCTTCCAAAGAATCCATAAACCTCCTGCCCTCTCCCGCCCATTCCCTGCACAATCCACTGCTAAACTCCCGGAGTAATCAGTCCTCCTTCTAATGGTATGACCTTCCTGCTGCTTGAGTCGGGTTTCCATTAAGAAAACCAAGTCGGGGTTTTCACTTCTAAGGAGCCTTAACAAGGCTCGAACTGCTCGAGGATTCCCCAAACCCCGGCAGTTCCAACTCACCATTTTCATTGTTGAAGGCGGTGTTGGATTTCCAACACCACCTCTGGTACATTGTTGATTTCGTTCACATTCTCCTCCCGCCCCTTTAGTTTCTTTTCCCCTTTTCCACATGACTCCACCGTGCCGTCCAGTATCATCACGTCCACCAAATTCCTCTTTCCACATTCCACCTCCTTCTCTATAGTTTTAGACGTAGATCCCTTCCTCGCATTCTGGCGTCTTATCCACTTGCGTCGTTTGCTCTTGCTCTCCCCCAAAGTCTCCTTATTATCTTTTCCTGTGTGAGAGATATCCACCGCTCCTAGCGATTCTGCCATTGCCTCAATCTCTAGTTGTGCTTTACCGGTGTTCGAATCGTTCTGTTTAGTGTTGCACACTTGCAGTTGTAACCCTTTGCTACTTGCTTTGTTGATCTCAGATTTCTCCCCCTTCTCTGTGCGACCTCTTTCTTGTTGTTGTTCCACTGCTCCTTCTTCTGCGTCTTTACTTCTTTCTATTGTTTCACATCTGCTTTGGCCAGAAGAAATATTAAACAGGTTCTTACCGCAAGAACTAGATGTGGAATCCTTGCGCTTTGCTTCTTCTTGGATCCTCGGGAGAGGGGAGGCTCGCAACCAGGTTCCAAACGCAAGGTCTTGTTCTTCGATATCTTCAAAACCTTCTTCACTTATATCTCCCACATCTTCACAATCTTTGATCTGGTGCCCTAACTTTCCACACACAAAACAGAATGTTGGTAATCGTTCATATTTGAAGTGTACTCGTAAATTCTTCTCCTTGAATCTCACCACAGTCCCTCGCTTGAGAGGTTTCTTCAGGTCAATGGTGACCTTAATCCTCAAAAATCGTCCGTTACGATGAGCCTCCTTTGTATCAAGTTCCTCAAACGTTCCTAGGATACCCCCTAATTTCTTCGCCATTGCCTCAGATCTGAGCATTAATGGTAATTCGTAGACTCGGACCCAGAAGGTGCCAAAATGCATATTCAGGTCAGAGGGTTGTTCTTCGCCTGTAATTCTGCTGAGAACCAACAGGTTCCTGTCGAAACTCCAAGGGCCACTTTTCAGTATATTCTCCAGATCCCTCTTTGTCGCAAACCGAAAGAGGAACAAATTTTTGTTCAGTTCTTGCACTTCCACTGGATTCTTGAGCTTCCAGGCCCCTAACATAGTGCTGGTGAATGCCTTTGAGTTGAAATTGTTGTCTGTCCAAAGCCTACCCGCTAATGTCCTTTGGAAGACTTCTCCTTCGCACACCTCTTCGACTTCCGCCGTGATGCCTTCTTCTTCCTCTTTTGAGAAATCGACGGTTTTCCATTTGTCCATTGTGAGGATGGAATCAGCGATTGAAACAATATAACAGATGGAGGATTTTAAAATCTTGAGAAACCACAGTAGGTGGTGGGAAAACCAGAAGAATCTGGGGGATATGACTCAGTAGTGAGAGAGAAGCTCTTAAACCCTAGAGGATAAGAGGAGAGTGGACACGATAAGTTCTAGAGAGAAGTGGGAGCCTCTCTCTCTAGAGCACGTGAGTAATGTATGTTCATGATTGGGTTTGGTACCTTCAAATAATGAACTTCCATTCATATTTCAAAGAGCGTTACATATATGTCTTTGTTTTGCTATGACAAAAAAGAAGGGTCAAGGGAAATCATTTTCTAAAGAAAGAATGTATCTACAGCAATCTTTGTTTACAAAGGATCATTTATATAGGAAATTTCTTTACCCACCTCCTAACTTTCTTAGTCACCTCTGGCGAATTTACCAAAATACCCCTTGTTTCGGAAATACATTTCCGAAAACGTACTTTTATTGAAAAAAAAAATGTGTTTTCGGAAATGCAGTTTCGAAAACACGAAAAAAAGGTGTTTTCGGAAATGCACTTCCGAAAACACCCCCTTTTTTGAGTTTTCGGAAATGCATTTCCGAAAACACCCTTTTTTTTTTTTGAGTTTTCTGAGTTTTCGGAGATGCATTTCCGAAATATTCCAAGACCAAATTGGTCTTTCGGATATACACTTCCGAAAGAATTCAATAATTATTAAAATAATTAAAATCAAGGTGAATCAAAATTTCCTAAACAATTTTAAAGTTAAAAATTATTTTACTAACTTATATAAATAAAAAACATTTTAATTTCATAAGTAAATTTTGAATTATATAGAGTTAAATATAAAATTTATTCATTAAATAAAATTAAGACAAAATCTTTTTTTAATTTTTTAAACTAAATAAAAAATTATAACTCATTTTTAATTATGAATCAGAATAGAAATATATAAATATATAATAATAATTATTAATTTTGTAAGAGAAATATATAAATATATAATATATAAATATATAATAATTATTATAAATTAAAACACTCATTTTTTTAATTTTTATATTTATTATATAAATATATTTATAATTAATATATAATAACTATTATATAAATTTATAAATATATAAATATATAATAATTTTTATAAATATATAATAATTATTATAATTATTATATAAATATATAAATTAAAACACTCATTTTTTTAATTTTTTTTGTAAATATATAATAATTATTATAAATATATAAATATATAAATAAAAAATTATAACTCATTTTGTAAGTGAAATTATTTTAATTATTTTAATTAAAATTATTTTAAATTTTAAAATATGAATCAGAATATAAATATATAATAGTTATTATTCATAACTCATAAATTATATCAAAATATATAATTATTATTATTCATTACTCATAAATTATATCAAATTTATGATATGTGAATTAATTAATATCCTAAAATTAATTTTTGAGATTTTTTATTTTTTATTTGTTTTTTCGGAGATGTATCTCCGAATTAATCAAAATCCCAATTTTTGAGATTTTTTCGGAAATGCACTTCCGAAGTCTGGAAAAATTTAGAAAAAAAATATTTCAAAAATGCATTTTCGAAGCGGAGTAAAGTGGGGTTTTCGCTGGAGGTGACCCCATAGGGAGGTGGGTAAAGAAATTTACTTTATATGTCGTTGTATCAAGAATAACAATTATAGATGATTTGAAATTATTGATTTTGAGTGAAGATCACAACTTATGCACATGAACAAACAAAATTGTCTACATATATATTTCTAACAATTTGTAGAGTTTTAATCATATAAAATTATGTTAAAGCTTGATCTAAACATGATACATAGCCATGAAAGAGAAAAGAAGATGAAAAATTGGTTTATGCTATTACAAGAGTACATGTTTGCTTTTATATATATATATATATCAAGTTTTTAGTGTTCTATCTCAACTATTTCCAAAACAGAAATAGTTAGAGTTATTTACATGATATATCTCTCTCTCTCTCTCTCTCTCTCTCTCTCTCTCTCCTTATATTCAACTGCCCCCTCAAGCTAGAATGAATATCAATCATTCCTAGTTTGCTTTGTAAGTTGTAGAATGATACATGATATAGAGATTTGATGAGTATATCGGCCACTTGCTCCTTTGAGTTGACAAACATCAAGTGGATTGCACCAGCTAGGACTTTGTCTCTAACCATTGACAATCTACTTCGATATGTTTGGTCCTTTCATGAAATACTGGGTTGGTGGCAATGTGTAAAGCTGAAGCATTGCCACAATAGATGATGATTGGCATATCGTGTTGGAGTTGGATATCATTGAGTAGATATAAAAGCCATTGACCTTCACATGTTGCTTGGGCCAATGCTCGATATTCTGCTTCAGATGAGGATCAAGATACAACAAATTGCTTCTTGCTTTTCCAGCTGACAAGTGACTTGCTTAAGAAGAAACAAATGCTTGATTTTTAAATCCATTGTTGCATGCATAAATCAAAGTGTTTGCTTTGAGTTTAAGTAATATATTTCAAGTTAATCTATTGAGTTTTTGGATCAATAACTATATTTAAGAATGGTTCAAGTCATGACTATAATATAATCTCAAAAACTATTTGAAGTTTTGCAAAAATGAGATTTTGGAAGTGTGATTCGAATCACACTATTCTCTTGCCTTGAATTAGACTTACATAGAGCTCAAAGATCATTTTCTAGTTTTCATGATTCGAATCACGTACTTCATGTTTCTAATCAAAATAGATTTGAATCACAAGAATGCTTGATTCGAATCACACTAAACTGAAAGTTTATTGGATTTCTTATAGAACTCTAATTCGAATCACCATTTCTCATGACTCAAATCATGTGATTCAAATAACAGTTTGTGTGACTCTAACTACACTACGGGTTCTCATATGGCTTTTGGTTCTTGTTTCAAATCACTTAATTTTTTGACTTAAATCATAACCCTTACTTATGACTCGAATCATACATCATTTTCACTCTTTTTGTGCCAGATCTCAAGCATGTATAAAATCATTTTCTCACAAAAACCTTTCAAAAAAAGGTTAGAAAACATACACTTACAATATTGAATTGAAAACTCACACCCCACCCATTCTCTTATTTTTGAAAAGGGTTTTGAATCTTTCTTGAGGGCTTGCAAACAATATTTTTCATCTTCTACCTTTTTCTAATTCAATTTTTTTTGTGAATCTAAATATCATCTTTGGAGATTTTGGATTATTGAGGAGATTTTTGTATTGTGTTTAATGTTTCTTTGAAGATTTTCTCGAAAGGGATAATAGACATTTACCCCTGCCATATAGGCGAGATTCGGGTTACCCCCCTATTAATTTTTTTTTGGATTACCCCCTTGAAATATAAAAAGTTCTATGATTTCCCCCCTAGGACCCCCCCTGAAAACTTGTTTTTTTATTTACCCCCCTGATTTTTCACTGTTTTTTACACGCTTAGGGGGTACCCAAAAAATACAGGGGGGTAATCCAAAAAAAAATTAATAGGGGGGTAACCCGAATCTAGCCTATATGGCAGGGGGGTAAATGTCTATTATCCCTTCTTGAAATTTTAGAGGTTTGCAAGGAGTGTGGTGTTATGGCTAGTTATGACAAATCCAGTGGAAAAAAGGATGTTCTTCTCTCTAGATTCACTTTGGTAGTGCTGCGTGGTAGCTTACAGACAAGGTGATAGTTCTTCTCAATCTTCAGACAGAACAACACTTAAGATACCAGTAGGATCAAGAAAAGATCGATGCATAACTGAGACTTAGGAGCATAATTTTCGGGACTGGAAGATTCAAGATGATTTTAAGTAAATATTTTACAAGGATCCAGTTTAGATACTGTATACAAGTTAATGGATCCAGTTTAGATACTGTATACAAGTTAATGGATCCAGATAGAAGATTTTTTATATTTTCGGCATTATTTGAATATTGTGATTGTAGTAAACATCGTGTAATTTGTCACAAACTATATTGGAATATCAAGATTTTCAATGGAAAACCATTGGAGAGTGGAGTAGGCTTGGTAAGGACAACAGAAAAATCACTATAAATTCGGAGTACACTTCTCTCTCTATTTTAATTTCTTAGAAATTTCATTTTAGATTGCTTTTACCATTTCCTAGAATTACATGCTATTAGGTTTTTCCTTGGTAGCGATTTATTGATTAAGTGTAAGTTTTGTTAGAATCGACACTTTTTGTTTTGTCTTGTTGTTGATTAAGAATGAAAATGTGATAATAGAAATCTTATATGTATTGATTTTGTATATTTACACGCATTTTGTAGATTTACTATTAATTCAATACAATACATTGATTTATTCTTGGTTTGCTGTTTGATTTGATCTTTATCATATTGTGTACTAATTAAGGCATCACGTGTACATATCGTTTGATAAGCATAATCAATTTATACGCACTTTGCTTCTGCCACACAAACTAATTTTCATTTTCAAACTCTGATAAACCTTGTGAAACTATTTTTTAATTGATCATTTTTATTTGGGAGGTCGATTCAACCCCTTTACACCGTTGTATTATCCATATTCTCGTACAAAAGTAGGAACCTCCATGTAAAACTAATTCTTTTACTCCATAGTTTCCAAAAGCTTCATCCTTAGGTCTTTACTCATTTTACCGTGACGGGACTCAAAAAATAATACTTCTGTGATTGATGAACTTCGACCGTACATGTCCCACTCCCAACAACTCATAATCCTCCCTACCTATTGGATAACCATTGAAGAAACAATTTACAATTTTACCATCAAGATGAATTAGCTTGATTTGTATAATAGATAACACACTCACAACCTCCAAAAAAATTTGAAAGTCTATTCTTGAAAATGGACATCTGCCAACCAAGTAACCTGCTTTGGCACCAACCTTACTCCATTAACTCAATGGAAACTCTAAGGTCACATGCTTTTTTATTCGTTGTCTTTTGAAAAAATCATTAAAGTTCAATGAAACAACCTTCAAGCATCCACCTCGCCTTGACCTCAAATATCAAGCTTGTACTTATAATGAATGTATTTATGTGCGGATGATGAGTGAACAACAATACTATAGCCTTCTAAAATATATAAACCGCATATTTTAGACCTTTTAACTATTATCACTTCACTATGTGAAATCTTCAATATCCCGTGTTTAACTTAATGCAATAGCCTAGATCATCAAACATGCTTATAGATAACAAATTTGTCGGAGCTTTGGAACTTACCCCATGTTGTGAAGAAGAAACTCATGATCATCGAGTATTTTAAGTCTGAACGTACCAATACCTTGAACCTTGTAAGAATTATTGTCACCAAAGAGAACTACATCACCTTGCTTCAACTTCAATGTATCAAAGTATTATTTTCTTGGACAATTGTGATAAGAGCAACTTGAGTCCATAGAATCACCCTATTCAATCTCCAAAATCGAAACCATTAATGCAGTGGCACTCTTATGTGTATTCTCATCGAAGACAACTCCAATTGGAACACCATTGCCCCTATTTCCGGGAAAATCCCCCATGAAGTGACCGCTTTTTTAATAAGTGAAGTATTTTACCCTCGACCTGTCTAACCTATTTAATTGGGAAGCTCCTCTACGTGCACTTCCTCCTCTTGAGACACTCAAGCCTTCACCATTATTGTCAATCGTCAAATATTTCACCTTTAAAAATTCTTTATATCTCGAAGCCGTCTGGATTTCATCCAAAGCAATAGTATATTTTTTACAATAAAGAAGGACATCCTTAAAGTGCTCAAAGGATATGGGTAATGAGCTCGACAAGAGTAAATATTATCCTCATCTTCAATCTTCTATTCAATATTTTCCACGTAATCAATAATCTTGTGAAATTAGGCCAACTTCTCTACTAAGTATTTTCATTTACAATTCATAATGAGTAGAGTTATTATTTTAGATACAATCTGTGAGTTAAACAAAGACTTGGTCATATACAATAGTTCATATTTTCCCACATCAAAGTCACAATCTTTTCTATGACGATTTTCCTTAGAACTTTATCCCCGAGGCACAAGATAATGACACTTCTGGCATTATCCATCATCTCTTACTTTTATGCTTCTATTAGGAGTATAAGCATTGATGCCTCACCTTTCACTGCTTCAATAAACTTCTTTTGAGTTAATATCACTTGAATATTCACTTTCCACAACCCAAAATCGTTATCACCGGAAAACTTCTTAATTTTTCATTTATAATCCATGATGCTTTCTTGTAAACAAAATCTCTTTGCCTTACAATAAGCACGTTTGCTTTAAAATTGAAAGGTTCAATTACACCAAAAAATTTGATGTGTGGGGACAAAGAACAATGACAACCAAGACCTTTACCAAAAATAACTTTCGATGCAATAAGACATAAATTTAACTTGGCAGAAGAAGATAAAGTAAATACCAATAAACACAATAACTAGTTAATCTTGATCGATCAAACGATTTATTCTGGGGAAGAGATGAGCTCTATGTTTCACTATACTTTCAATAGTGGTTACAAAATATTACAAATGAGTTACAAGAAAATAACCACTCAAGTTTACCAGAATAAACTCTATATTTTATCCAAATGTTTCTCAATCTCTCCAAATCTCTATATATGAATCTGTTGTGAAAAGGATGCCTCTGACAGAGTATAATAGGGAACACAATAGAAAAACAAGAAGGATAATGAGGATTGGTTATAACTGTTATTCTTTACTTTCTCTTTGAAACAAGATTACAAGTGTTACAAGAATAACAAATAACTCTCTCACCCTAAATTAGAATTTGTTGTTTTTGCAATGATGAGAGACTAGTATGTTATTTATAATAAATCTAACATACTAAACTAATGGGCTTTTCACAAATACCCATTACAAGCTAACTTAGGGTACAAGCTAACTTAAACAGTTGGACATTACAAACAGATCCAATTCGAAATACTAACAACCCTAACATTTTGACACCCACATACTAGAATACACTTCGACTACAGTATGTAGGTCTTCGACACATTCTCTGTCGAAACAGGAAGCTACTCTTCGACCCACTAGAGTCTGACCCAATTCTCACAAAATCACATAAGTCCAAATTATTTAGAAATGTTTCTCAACCCCTTTTAGATATCTCCAAGGGTTTCCCGAATTCCAAGAACACACTCTCAAGAATTTATCATTGCCTCTCTAAGATTACCACAAGGATTCCCAATTTTTTTTCTCTATCTTCAGCTCTAAAGTTCTAAAGCTTATGATAACAAGAATACAAGAGATATATATTATACCTACTGAAATTCAACATATCCATAACAAGTCAAAAACTCAACTCATAAACGAACGGATCCACCACAGAATCGAAGAAGCACATACCGATCTCAACCCCAAATACCAATCTGAACCGCCTCCGCCAACCAACCGTGGCCCGATGGAGCTCTGCCGAACCCGAGTTTCAACCGCCGAACCGCAGTCATGCGGCTCCGACAGTGCCGCCCGATACCCCGACTTATATTAGTATATGTTTGAAGTTACAAATTACTATTTACATAACATACACAATATTAATACTTACATAGCATATACGAACATCTATTAGTATAAGTTTCATAGTTACAAATTATTATGTATTACATCATACAAATTAACAATAAATCATATCAAACAAATATATTATTCAACATATTTATTAACGGTTACTGTTCTTGGGTAAATACTAGTATATTAATATGAGAATAAAATAAGTAAATGACACACATGTTTCCATAAAATATAATGTAATATATGTTATGATAATTAAGCCAGCAAATTACAACTTTATTTAGAACAAAGAGCTGAAGCAGTTACTAATTCTTCTAGTCTGCTTCAACGACAGGAAAATAAATTAAGGATGGAATGGAATCATAGTAAAATATATGATTCTTATGACTAATATAATCTAATGCTACTATTACATTAGCACTTTGTGAGACAAAACACCTCCTTAGTGCTTGAAAGCTTGTTGATTGGTTAAAAACAAAAAAGAAAACATGTTCTGTTGTTGATGACAATTATTGGTCAATGAAGGCTCAGGTTCCTCATCCTACAAATGAAACAAAACAGTATTAATCAAACAGTAGAATCAGGAAAATTAGATACATAGAAAAAGTTGATTGTATAATGTTATAATTGGTTAGATCATGATATATACCTTTTCTCTTCTTGAGAGCCTGAAATTTTCTTGTAATTTGGGTATGGAACTTTCCCTGACTCAATATGCTTAACATCTTCAACAAGAAGTTCATAGTGTTTCTTAACTTCCTCAGGAGTTTTTCCACCAACAGCATGAGCTACATTGTACCAACGATCTGGTGTGTCTTTGTCATAAACAGCTAGAGCTCTTTCAAAGGCTTTGTTGTCCTTAACACTCCATGAGCCAGAAGCTGACATTGAACTAGATGCCATTTCTTAGTTAATTAAAGGTAGGAAGGAATAATAAGCTAGTTTTGGTATATGAGATTAAGATGATATGTACATCAATGTGTGTTCCTTTTATAAGCATAAGGAGAAGGTATATGAGATGGGGTGGTGCCAGTTGGCATCAAAATCTTGTGCTAAAATGAAGAAGTAGAATTATCATGATTTGTCTCTTTAGGAACCACTCAAAATTGCTGGCCCATGAAATTCAGCTGCAGCAATATGGGAGAATCAGTATCTCCATGACAGTAAAAAGAAGTTCATGAATGGATAGGAATTTTAAACAAACTAATAGTAAATTACAATTAAGTATTTAGTAGGAGTAAACATCATATTTATATTTATAGAAAATTACAATTTTGATGACTAATGCGCTGAGATACCTAGAGTGTAACAATATCAATAAATTCTTGTTTAAGTAAATGACATCAGTTAAATAGATTAAGAGCAGGTTTGTTTTAGCTTTAAAATTATAGTTTATTTTTATACTTTTAAAAATAATATTTATAAAAATGGTTTTTAAAATATTATAAGTTATTTTAAATTTGTTTTTTTTTCAAAATTGAAAGACTAATATATTTTATAATATAAATATATATTATTGAAAATCAAAACATATTCGAAATCGTAATTATTTTAAAAAATTGTATCTCAAAAATAGTTTTTTGAAAATCTATTTGATATAGCTTCAAAATTAAATAATTTTTTTTTTGAAATTTTGATATAAATTTTTTTTTAATAAAATAATGAAATATCTAAAATAACATTTTAAGAATGACTATTTAAACCAAATTTTCATTTGAAGCTTGTATGACAAGTTTCTTTGTAAAATTATTTTTTAAAAAAAAAACTGAAACAAACGGGCTCTAAATTATGTGATAATATTCTATTAAATAGTATGTTTCTATCCATCTTGATAATCTCGAGATCTTTCTTAATAATTTCTCTTATAGTTTTTCTAACTCTTTCTATATTTTTATTTGTTTGACTACTCTTCATTTGATCTGCTCTATTTACAATGAATCAACATGTTTTGTCTCTACTTGCCCAAACCACCTAAGTCTATTTTTCACCATTTTTTATTATTATAGGTGTTACCCCAACAGTCTCTTTAACATTTTCGTTTATAATCTTATCTAGTCTAATCTTACCACATAGCCAACACCAACATTCTCAAATATGCTACATTAGTTTATTTTCGTGTTGGTTCTTTAATGTCTAACATTTTGTCTCGTACAATATTGTCGGTCTTATTGTTGTCCGATAAAAAACTTCCATTCTGTTTCAATGATACTTTCGTGTC
Source organism: Vicia villosa (assembly GCF_029867415.1). Classification (NCBI taxonomy): domain Eukaryota; kingdom Viridiplantae; phylum Streptophyta; class Magnoliopsida; order Fabales; family Fabaceae; genus Vicia; species Vicia villosa. Next base: position 130,268,207 of record NC_081185.1, read on the forward strand.
ACATAAAAGATCTCATAACCTCCTCCATTTCCACCACTCAGCTTGAATTCAATGACTTACGCCTTCTTCTATTTCTCTTTCCTTTTGTATCATGGACCCGAGATATTTAAACTACATAATTTTCGGTAAAATATGATCGCCAATTTTCAACTCTAGGTTAACAAACTTACATTCCATATACCCCGTCTTTCTTCTACATAGGCAAAAGTCAAACACTTCTAAAACTTGTTACTAACCTCATTTAAATCATCATTCGACTCCAAGTAAGAGTGCATGGTTTGTAAAAAGCATACATCTCGGTGCTACTTGTTGAATGTGTTATGTAAGTATATCCAAAACAAAAGTAAAAAAGTTAATAACTTAGGGTTGAACCTTGCGAATTATATTGTCATGGAAAATTATCTGTCTCTCCATATTGTGTCTGCACACTAGTGGATACCTCCTCATACATATCTTAAAAAGCTCGAATTAGGCCCAAAACCTCTTTTTTTCTTCAAGACTTTCCACAAAATCTCTCTAGGCACTCTATCATACGTCTTCTCCAAGTCAATAAAAACTACGTGTAGGTCTTGTTGATCCATCTGATACCTCTACATCGTCGCTTTTGGTAAATAAACTCACTTCCATGGTTGACCTCTCAGGCATAAAATTAAAATAGTTTTTAGTAATTTGATCCTTTTTTCTTAGTTTGTATTCAATAACTTTTTTATAATAATTTCATGGTATGACTCATAAGTTTAATCTCCATATAATTTCTGCAATTTTGTATACCCTCTTGTTCTTATAAATAGGAATTAAATTTATTCTTCATCATTCATCTGACATTTTCTTTGAACAATTTTGTTTCACCACCATGATTTTTTTACCATAGATCAAAAACCTCTTATTTTTTCAACCTCTCTTTTTCTACTTTTCTAATCTCTTGTGTCATCTTGTTCCACATATTCTTTGCACTTTCTTGTGGCAGTCTGAAACCTCCCTTAGAGATATTATGTTAGGAAACTATTTATTTTTCACCCTTCTAATGTCACCGCTTGATCTGCAGAATCCCCTAAGGGTTCTTCTCTTAAGTATCCGCTTATCTCTTATATTCATAACCAATATTCTTTGTTTGGTAGTTAAGTTTTCTCTAGGTATAACTTTAAAGAACTTGCAAATTTTCATATCTAATTTTCTATTAAGAATGAAATATGTCCAAGAGCATGTAATCTCACTCTTTCATGTTAAAATGCTCATCTATTTTCCTAAATCGTGTATTACATATAGTAAGATCAAAAGTCGACAACAATTCTATGAAGGATTTTTTATTTGCATTTACCTCCCCAAGACCATGCTCCCATGCGCCTTCAAGACATCTTGACACTCTCCCTACATGACCATTAGATCTCCTCCTAAAAAATCTCCCTTCCTTAAAGTATATCTTTAAATAAATATTTTAAATCTTCCCAAAAGCCTACTTTAAGGTATTTTGCTAACACAAACTAAGGTGCATAAGTTCTAATAACATTAAAGTTTTCATGTTCAACTACAAATCAAGTTATAATCTAATCTTCTATCCTTTTTAAATCTACAATATTTTTCTTTCACTCTTTGTCTACAATAATTTTCACCCCATTTTTCAATCTAACTTTTGTAGTGTCCCGAAACCAAAATCCCATGTTGTCTAGTTCTTTCGCCTTTTCATCGGTCCACTTAATTTCTCGTAGGCACATAAAGTTGATTTTTTTCCCTAACCATAATATCAACTATTTTCATATATTTTTTTAGTAAGTGCTTTTATATTCCATATTCCAAAACGAATCATACTCTAATGAACTAACTTCTTTACCCACATTCATTGATGAAAATGTGGAAACCCTTGTTTATTTTCACTGCTTCCAAACAAAGATGTGGAGGTCCATACTTATTTGATATTGTACTCGAGTCATACATCATATTTGTTCGAGGCAATGATCTAGCATTCACATTATTACGTGATTGATTCATGTCATAGAGATTTGACAAAATTTTAGTTACTCGTTAACAACCTAATACAAGCCTTTCCTATGTACATGGAAGCTAACATAAGATGGATTGCTTATGTGGAGTACTAGAAATTTGGGGTGTTCGTGAGACAATTTGTATCGGTTTTAAGAGAAAAACTCATTTGATCAAAGATAAAATTATTTGTAATTTGGTTCAGTTTTGAATAAGTAATTAAAAAATTTGTCCAATCGGATCAAATTTCATACAGTTTAAATTGAATATTTTTTTAAATATCCAAATTAGATTTTAAAAAAAAAAAATTATAAAAAGACTATAAAAATATATTTGAAATAGTATATAACATATAATATTTTAAAAATTAAAATTAAATAATAATAACAATCAATTATATTTGAAACAAACAAATTATTAAAAATAAATAAATAACTAAATTAATAAATAATATTAAAATATATTAAATATCGATAAAAAATAACTTAACTTAATATATTACACTAATAAAAAAATAAGTATGAAAGTATATACATGAACTTTAGTTTAGTTTGGATTGATTTTAAAAATTTAATCCAAAATATGATCTGATATTATCGATGTTTATAAAAGAGAATTCAAATACATAAAAGATCATGAGAATTTCTCACTATATCCTATGGATCTCTCACTCATCTGCGAATTGGGAAAAATGCTCTCTAATTTTCGTAGATGCATCTCCGAAAGCAATTTTTTTTTGTTTAACGTTGTTTTGTTCCGTATATGCATATACAGAAGATTCTGTAGATTCATCTACGGAAGCATTTGACGTTAAACTCACGTCAGATCCTTCCCCTCCCTCATTCTTCACTGTTCTCTTCTTCAACGGATACTCTCTCAACTACTCTCTCAAACCCAAAAATCAAACTTCTCAAATAGTGCATTTCTTTCTTCTGAGTTCGGCCGACATTGTCAACATCAACTATCAACACATTCCATCAAGTTCAAAACTCTATTTAATCGGTAAGTTTTTGACTTTTTGAGTTATTGTAGAGTATTTGTAAAATCAACTTAGAATTTGATATTTAGGTATAGAAATGATTGGATAGTTATAGAAATATAATTTAGAGACAATGTAGGTGATTTTTTATGTGTAAAACTGATGATCAAGCCACATAAATGAAGTTTTGAGTGATTGAACAGTGGCCTTACGCCATATTTGAGTTTCTGAGTTTCAGAACCTTCCATAGATGCATCTACGGAAGAGATGAATTATAGGGCATTCCGTAGATGAATCTACGGAGGCACCATAATTTTTTGAAACTAAGGTACTTCTGTAGATGCATCTACGGAAGAGTATTTTATTCTTTTCTTGTTTACTTATAAATACATAACATCTAACTCGATGTTATTTGTATCACAATGCAGACATTATGACCCACGGCCCGGATAGGTATATACATGGGAGGACTGCACAACACGCATTCGTGTAGTGTGAACAGGTGCGTGTGGTATCTCAGGTCAGCGATGAAGTTGTTGTTGCAGTAGATGCACCTGCACCTAATACACCCGCTCCAGCAAGGCCTTCTCCATCTGTCACAATTGAGGGGCATTCTACGCCTGTTCCACTTGAGGGACCTTTCCTATCTACTACTACACCACGAAGGCCTCAGGATGATGTTGAGGGTTCCTCACAGATGCCACCTCCCCCCCCCCCGCTGACGTCGTTGGGGCAGTTCTTCTACTTCTACTCATGTGCCTGTGCCTGTGACGACCGATGCAGGATCTGTTGTGCCACCTCCAGAGCTGCATGATGATGATTCAATGCTGAAGCCTGTCTGGTACTCGGGGGCTGTACAAACGCAACCCTGTTGATAGGGTATGCAGATCATGCAATTATGCGTATCTGGTAGGCAGCGGTAAATTTTATTTGGTTATTACTTACTTCTTTTTTCTTCAGTTTCTGAATTTGCTTATTAACAACCGTGTTTTTTTATAAAAAAATTCAGGAGAGGGATCCCCAGAGGTTCTACAACCACGAACAGAAGATTGCCACTCTCGCGCAACCTGACCAGTCGTTGTTCCAGGATGTACTAGCAGTTTCTGGATTATGAGGGACCTCTGTCAGGTGGGCTACGAGACGATACATAATGGGATGCTGATGGAATTTGCGGAGAGATGGCATTCGGAGACTTCCTCATTTTATCTTCCTCACAATGAGATTACCATCACTATTGATGATGTGGCATGCCTCTTGCATCTACCTATTAGGGGTACCCTCGTTGGTCACGGTAGGCTGGAGAAGGAGGAAGCGATGGAGATGCTGATTGCTGAGCTGAGGGTTGATCCTGATGACGCGCTTGAGAAGGTTGAGAGGACCGGCGGGGCCCACATCAGGTTTGGCGTCTTGCAGCGGAGATATGATGTCGAGCTTCTTGCGGCTAAGGAGGTTGTTGGTGACGAGGTAGAGGCGGATATACACAGAGAGCGGGCGCTGAGATGTTACTTCCTATATTTGATAGACACCCAAATCTTTGTGGACAAGAGCTCGTCATACACAGACGTCGTCTACCTGACGTACTTATCGAATACTGTACGTATCCATGAGTACAACTGGAGAGCAGCTTTACTGGCGTACAACTACTACAGACTCAGAGAGGGATGTCTGTAGAATGCAAGGACAATGGCAGGCATCTGTACCCTTTTGGTGGTAACAATCTTATACCCTTCTACTTATTATATATTTGTGATAATACATTAAAATAATCGTGTCTTTTTTCAGGCTTGGATACTACAGCATTTCCCAGACATTATTGGCTGGGGAAAGGTGCCTACCTACACTGAGCTCATGCCGCGTGCCAATGCATTTATCCCCGCAGAGGGAATTAGGTGTCGGATCCTTACAGGCGCGGAGTTAATTGCATGGCTGCTGAGGACGTACATTATAACTACTATGCTGAGCACCGTGAGACGGTTCCATCTGATGAGATAGCACTATATTTTGGATGGTTGGCCGCCAGCTCGACCATTATTGTACGTTATCTTCCGGAGTGCGCCATGCGTCAGTTTGGCTACGCACAAACAATACCTCGCGACCCTACTGTCTCCGCTCCTATCGCCATGACCCATCGGCAGTTAGATGAAGTCTTTGCAGATTGAGAGCATCACATGGTTCCTGAGGAGGTTCTGGAAACGAGAGCAGAGAGCGACTGGAGTTGCGTCGATGGGTACATCACATGGTACTACAGAGTGTTACACCCGTACATGTTTCCCGCTGCACTTGGAGATCCGTCCAGACCAGCCCACGAGGAGATTCTTCGGACTCATCAGGCTGAGATGGACCACACTCAGGATATTCTTCTTCGGTATCGTCAGATCGCTGGCACGGACCTACGAGCCATTGTAGATGGTTTATTCCTTGAGGGGTCTGAGTAGAGGCGTGTGGCGGATGTTATGATTAGGCTGGAAGAGGAGGCATTTATGTACCGTAGACGTCGTGCCAGGGCTGGTGGACATTTGACGCTAGAGGCAGAGCTAGCAAAGGGCGTGGTGGACGCAGAGGCGAAGGCGGGGCCAAAGGCAGAGAAGAGGCGCATGATGATGTCCAACACACACATTAGTGATGCCTGTGGTTTTTTTTATATATGTATTTCTATTTCATTTATGTATGTTACTTTGATGACGTATTCGACATTATGACGGACATTGTTTATACGATGTATTTTTTTTTGTCTACCATTTACTATTGCCTTTAAAATGCATTACTTTAGTTTTACATTTTTGTAATAAAAGTTGAGTTTTGAAGTTGAATGAACATGATTTGAAAATATAGCAGACTGTTCTGTAGATACATCTACGGAACACTCTGTTTTCAACACGTTCCGTAGATGCATCTACGGAAGGATTGCTGAAATGAAATAAGTTTATTTTAACTATACAATAATATGTTTTTAACGCTTCCGTAGATGCATCTACGGAACGAAACAATTTTTTTAAAAAAATAGGTGTTTCTGAATGTACAAAAGTATGGGACAAAATTGAAAATTCGCGTGGTGGCTAAGAGATTCACGTGATCTATTGAGAAATTATCAAAGATCATTCAGTATTTTGTGGTTTTCAATTTTTTAAATCGATTTTCAATTTATATTTAATTTTCTTTAGATTTAAGCATCCGTACTAATTTTATTCTTTTTATTACTCTTTCAAACATACAATCATTTATAGATTGGAATTTCCTGCACAAAATAAATATGTGGCAGATTGAAATGAACAACTAGGATTGTTTTAATGCATTAAATCAAAATGAAAATCCAAACTATTAAATGTCAAATCAACTATCAATATTTTTTATTGTGCACAAATTTTAGACAAAATCTCAATCCATCTTATAATATTTTTAGACATTTGATAAAATTTCGGAAGTGTATATCTGAAAATACAATTTTTTTATCTAGTATTGAATTGTTTCGTAGATGCATCTACAGAACCGTTTAAACAACATTAAAAAAAATTGTAAATATATTTACGGAATAATTTAACGTTAAATAAAAAAAAGTGATTAGATTTTCAAATTTTATTGAAAAAAATCAGAATCAAATTTTTATCAAGTTAAACACATGTGAATTCTTCGTTTTAGAAATATGTATCACAAAAAATCGTAAAACTCAAAATAGTTTCATCCAAAAAAAAGATATGAAGTTAAAATGTAATAAGGTAGTGAATTTAGGAGCTTATGAAATTCATTATTTGTTGTCTTTTTCTTGTTGATAAACTTTCTTGAAGAAAGTAAGATATGTGAATATTCTAAAGCAGCACAAGTAGTTTAGCAAATGGACAGAAAGAACCAGTTTGTTACAGACAGTAACTTTAAATTGTGGTTCAGATTAAACACAGAATCCACTACCTTCTATGTCATCAAATCTTTATCATTATTTTATTCTCTTATTTGCAGCCAGGGTAATATGTAGGTCCAAGCTGAATCCCACAGAATCAATATATAGCAGCAACAATTGTGGATACAATACAAACTACATGCAAGTTATGTGCATTAATTTAGACCATTTAAAAAAAGTTAAAATGGAACCAAATGTTACTGTAAATAAGTTAATTGAGATAGATATTGCTAGTTTGAATCTGCGTCCCTACACCTGATATAAATCAAATATTTAATATTATGCATATATTAATCTCTCGAGTTAAAAGATTTAGTTTGTATTAAATTCAATTCATCTAAAAAATATTCTAATCATTTCATCTAAATCTTGTTGAATAGGTGTAAATAAATTTGTGCAAAGTATTATATTATTAATATTAACTAAAAGAAGGGTACAAACTTCAAACTTGAATACATGCAACAAAACAAAGAAGCACAGTATATATTGTACAAAAGGATTGGATTGCATATAAAAGGCACTGTGTTTTCATGATAGCTATGTGATCTTGTATCAGTACTTTGTACTGAAAAACATTAACTCCAAAACTCTTGCTTGCTGGCTACTTGTGTTCGTACAATTATTGTTGTTTTGTATTTTTACCCAAGGTTAAATAGGTCATCACCGACTCACAATTTCACCAATTTTTAACTATTGGGGAATTTTGAACTTACTTGTTTCAAATGATTGATTTTTTTACCCTAATATTCACACTCTCCAACTTTATTCTCCTAATACTCAATTTTTTCTTATATATTTCAAACATTCATGTTTAAAAACAAGTATTTCAAACCGTAATTCATTTGACGTATCCACTACATATTTCGCAGACCAAGTACACTCAATTGGCGCATGTATTATGCATTATAAGAACACACAATCGACAGTCGTCACACTCTTTTTGAAGTTCAAAAGACGCGTCAATTCATCAAGCAGATGCTCCTATTGCAATTTTTTATTTTTATTTATATAATAAATTATTTTAAGTATTTTATATTATATTTTAATAGCAGAGCGTATTTATGACATAATTTTATATAAATAGAGGTGTCTTGTCAACCATTTTCTTACACCTCTTTTCAATTTTTACTATTTTCTTTATTTGTTCTAACATGAATATTGTTGGGTATGTTTTTTATTTAAGGACTAAGTCAGTCATGAATAGGGGTGGCAAATCAGGTTTGTCTCGTCGGGCATGTTCATTTTGTCCACTTTTTGTTAGGTGGATCAAAATTTTAGACTCGCATCCTCTAATATATCTGTCACGTTTTTAGGGCTTTTGCAGGTGCAAGCATTAACATATTTTTTCCTTGCATTTTAGGTTTAAAATGTGCAGTGCCCATGGGCTAGCCTTGATCCGCCATCATTTTTTGTAGGGTAGAATAAGGTTTTAGGTTCACACTCTCAACTATGCTTTTCCGCCATATTTTTATGCTGACATACCTATTTACCACCCCTAGCCATGAAGATCCCTTTTATGGTTGTGGAATTTCGAGGAACTTTAGTCTAACTTGATCTGATGGTTATGCGAAGAGTTAGAAGAATTTCGAAGACCCTAGCTAAAAGAAGGATTAGAAGAATAAACAGGTTCGTTTCATACATATCTATTGTGGATGACAATCATGATATCCAACATTGTTAGTGTCTAGTTAGGACTAACAATCATGTTAGGGATACAATGTCATACACTCTCGATGGAACAAATGATATTGTTTTGATTGTTCCATGTTATTAGATATTTCACAGTGTTAAGTATTTGTATTTGTTGTTTGCGTGGTTGTTTTAGCCATGCTGGTACTCTATTTTGTTGCAACCAAAAATTGTTATATATATTACATTGAAGTTTGCAAGAAATGTAACAACATAACTAATTTTTATTTAGAACTGGTTTCAACATTAGGTGAATATTTTTGTGTGTTATCGATAAGACGACACATACCACACTCTCTTTCCATTTTGTCAGACATGTCCATTTCATTATTTAAAATAGAAAATAATTACAAATTTGACAGTGTGAATACTACTTATCAATGTTATTACAAAATAAAAACAAAAATAACAAAAAACATTAAAAGTAAAATAAAATAAAAAATAAGTAAAATTCTTAAGTGGATTTCCAAATCACAAATGGTGTCAAGCCGGAAACAAGTCAAAACCTGCCCTCTCATCCTCTTCATATTTACTTATTATTAATTAATTTTATTTTATTATTTATTTTTTAATTTTAAAATATTATTAATCAAATAATAAATTAATGTCAAAACTTGGTTAATATCATATATTTTATTAAGTAATAAAGTACTGAAGTTGATTAATGATTTATATGGAAAATATGTAGTTAATAACATATATTTTCGTGGTTAGTGCAATAATAAAATTAGAGGATGATAAAATCTTATATTTATGTTACAAAATTAATTTTAAAATAAATATTTTTTATTTAAAAAAAAATTTAAAATTTTTTTTTTATTAAAAAAAACATTCACCGTATAAATACGGTGAACAACGGTGGATATAAGTATTGCCGTAGAAAATGGGTGTAAGAACAACATTACTCTAATATTTATAAATATAAAATGTTATGATAAAAATCTAATAAATAAAAAAATTCTATAATAAAAAACTAATACATAAATAAAATAATATTAATCAAAATTTAAAATAATTATGATTAAATTTTTTTAATATATAATTATTTTAATTTTATATATATATATATATATATATATATATATATATATATATATATATATATATATATATATAAAACTAGTAGGAAACCCGTGCTATCGCACGGGTCTGGTCGAGACTTCACATTACATGTACCTAATCATGACTTGAAAAGTTCCTTTATATATATCAAACATGTATATTTAACCAAAATACAACTCAAACTTAGTCATGTTAATCCCAAAAACTTAATAGTTAACAACGAAAGTGCTAACAATACATCTAAACTTTTAGCTCTTTAAATAAAACAATAAACATATAGATGGTACAATCTTCAAATGCTATATTCTTAAATTGCTATAGTCTTATCAGAACCAATCAGTAACAAAGCCTGCATATACATGCATAGTGAAATGCATAAAATAAGATTTCTATTTATCAAAACTTTGGAAAAAAATAAATAAAGTATGTGACATATATAGATACAGGTGACATTAATATATTTATAACTTATAATCATTTACCAAATTTTAATTCATGTGTTTGGAATATCAAACATAATATAACTTATTTTGCCGTTCATAAATATTCACGTAATTTCAATTATATATTAATAATATGTATCAACTTCATATTTATAATAAATTGTACAATTATTTTTATAACTTCAATTTTATAAAACAGTAACAAAAGAAATAGTTAAAAGATAAACATTAAAACGATCAATCAATAACTGGTATCTCATAGATACGTTCACATCTACCCGTCAATTATTTTTATAATTTCAATTTTATAAAACAGTAACACAAGAAAGAGTTAAAATATAGACATTAAAATGATCTGTCAATAACTAAATGCTTAAAAATTTCTATGTTTAATGTATTATTATAATAATTAAAATTATCACAATTAATGTATTTTATTTTTTACATTTTTATAAAGAGCCAAAACTTATTTTTGATGTGGTGATAAAACTTTATATTATGTGTACTAATTAAATAAAATGATAATATATAATTGTAGAAATGTAAAAAGAATGACAATTTTTTATTTTTCATAATAAATTTATGTATGTTTCTATCATAATTGTCTTATGTTCTTTTATCATATACAAATATTTATAACATTTTTTAGTATAAATGATACTTTTATCATAGAAAAAACTAACATTTTTCGATAAATTGAAATTTTAATATAATTTATTATATTTTAATAGTAATTTTAATTATAGTTAATGTTTTACTAAGTTTTAAAAAGAAAAACTTAAATAAAACTTTAGTAAATGACTAAAATATTTATTTTAGTAATAAAGTCTATGTACAAACATCATAAACGGATTGATTTTCATAAAAAAAAATTAAATTAATCATGATTGAAATTTTGCAATATTTTTTGTTGGATAATACTCTTTCTAATTAAATATAAATTTACTATCAACATCTTTTACGATTAAACACAATAATTGGAAGATTTTAAAATTAAATTAATGTATTATTTAATTGTAAGATTTTAATTAGTAAACACAATAATTAAAAATATAAAAATATTAAATGCAATAGTTATAAAAATGGACATATTAGACACGATATCGTTTCATTCTTTTTTATTTTATTTTAGAGATATCTTTCCATTAATTACAATAATTCAAATTTTATAGTCAAACTTGATTTTCTATATTTTTAAGGAATCTATTTATTTTTACGCATATTTTTAAGGAATCTATTTGTTTTTACGCAAACCTTTCCATATACCATTCATCATCATATTCATAAATTCATAACCAAAACTAAAAAAAAAAACTTTTTTCAAAATAAAAACAATCCTCAAACAAAAAGAAAAAAATATATGAAAACAACTACTCTAATAGAATAATAGTAATAATAATAATTTGCTTATGTTTTTATTAGAGTAATAGTAATAATAATAATCTAACACGCGCTCAAAAAGGAATTGAAATATAATAATTACTAATAGAGAGTAATAACAATTACATTATATAAATATATAGGAAGAATCATTACAAACTTTCTTTCTCAGTTAATAATTTTCGTATAGTAATAATTTTCTGAATATAGTAATAATGATTTATTAATGACAAACTTTATCATGGGAATTCTAACTTTTCTTCTTAAAAAGAAGAAGCGTGATAAGGATCACCCAACTTTCCAAATTCTATTTTAAAATTTTAAAACATATTACGATTTAAAAAAAAAAATTGGAACCAACCCATTTTAAAATTTTAAAACATGTTACGATTTTAAAAAAAAAATTGGAACCAACCCATATGCACCCAACTAAAAAACGAATCTGTCATTTATAATTTTTTTAATTAAAAAATAAAACTAAAATTGTCTCTCTACTCTTTTAATCCCATAATATTTTCCTATTCATGCAAGTATTTATCCTAGTTTATTACCCCTGTAATTATTGAATATAAAATTATTCAATAAAAAAATGAAATAAATAACTAAAAAATCAATTTATAAACAAAATAGACATTAATCTGGGTTGTTATCATTGTATGATTTTCATAAACTCATACCATAGTCATCATCTACTATACATCATCATCATCGACCAATTTCTTTACTTCAAGCCTACATTTAACATCATAATAAAAATCTTTTATTTTTCATTCACTTATATTTTAAAATCTGTATTCAATATAATTTCTTCTTTATTCACCCCGTCAATATAATTTCTTCTTTATTATAGATTAAATATCTGATATATATACTCATTCATCCAGAACTGCAAAAGTATGAACACAAATTTATGAACACAACAAAAACAGAACAAAATCATTAAGAAAAACACTAACCACCACAATATAAAATCAGAAAAAAAAATTCAAAACACAAGAAAAAAAACATTTTGGAAGGTGTAGTAAAATAATTTTTTTATTTCTAAAACCAAATCCCATCAATGTTTTGAAACCCAACTTTTTAAAATCAACAAAATCATTGTTTGAAACTTTTCCAACAGCAATTATATCAGGCTTCGAAAACTAATTAGAGCTTAATCATATAAGGCAGAAGGCATAACATAGTGTTTAGGAGACAAAATGGAATTTGGAGACTAAATATTACCTTTGAATCAACCAAAATCATCTCTATGTGTTTTTTGTTTGAAGTCAATGACCATATATTCTTACTCCTAATTGCTATCTTCAAATCCTTCAAATCCTTCGACTCGTTGATGTCTTCATAGATTCAGGCTTCGAAAACTAATTAGAGCTTAATCATATAAGGCAGAAGGCATAACATAGTGTTTAGGAGACAAAATGGAATTTGGAGACTAAATATTACCTTTGAATCAACCAAAATCATCTCTATGTGTTTTTTGTTTGAAGTCAATGACCATATATTCTTACTCCTAATTGCTATCTTCAAATCCTTCAAATCCTTCGACTCGTTGATGTCTTCATAGATTCGATTGGACACGCGTAAAAAGCTACAAATAGATGTAATGACAATAAAAATCGTACATCTTGAAAAACATATATGAAGAAGAAGTGATATGTAGAAATAGACAAAGTGAAGAGTGAAAATGAATTGGTTTAGTTGATATAGTATTATCAAAGAAACGATTTAGAAAGGTGAAAGGGCAAGAGTTATTGTTGTTTTTCGGTATTGGAGAAATAGTCGTTTTTCAAAGAATGATATTAATGTATCGTTTAAAAGAAAGGGTTAAGTATTCAACCTTCACATTAAATAAGTATTAGGGTTTTGTAATGTATTTGAGAAAATAAAAATAATTATAAAATACCATGAAATAAGAGAGTGACACATCATCAGTAATAAATGTCAAATCAATAATATTGAGTTATTTTGCAAATTGTCATTTTTACCCATGGAATAAGAAAAGTTGTAGTTCTTTGATCAGAGGGCTTATATTGGAATTTCCAGATACTTTTGTTTTTATATATTATAATAGATTAAAACGGACATCCGAATTAATTGAATCGGCCAGGGGGACGAGTTCATCCTTCTATATTCTTTGCATGTGCTAAAAAAAATGGTAAATTCTTATCTACCCAACACAAAAAGTTGGGTAGAGTTACTCTTAGTGTAAAATATTTTGGAAACAACCAAAAAGTATATTATTTAATAATTAATTAAATAAGATAAAATTAAATGTTACAGTATGATCAGGGGTGGCAATAAAATCCGTTAAGAGAATATCCATCCAATCCATCCAATAATTTATCCATCCAATCCATCCATTAAATAAAAAACAAATTTAATGGATTGATCCAATCCATCCACCAAACTATATGGATGGATTCAATCCATCCATCTCATTTTATAGATCCAATGGATTTAGCTTATTACTATTAAATTATTTTTTATTAAGAAAACATGAAAAATCTAAAATAAAACAATTTTTTGACATTTTTATGTCTCACATATTCACTCATAGTTTTTCTTTCTTGTATTGTCTCATAATGTAAAAAATGTGAATATTTATTGTTATTGATGTAAACATGAAAAAATTAATAATGCTCATATCTTAAAACTTGTCTGTGTTTAATTTAATTTTCACGTAAAATGACTTAATTTCTATGTATTGATTTTAATTTTCTTTAGATAGAATTAGTTAATGAAAAATTAGTTGGTTAGAATTAGAAAGTTAATCTACACGTTAATTGAGAAGGTTATTAGTTAATTGATTAATCAAGAAGTAAAGTTAATCAACATGTTAATTGATTAGAATTAGTTACATGGATAAATATTTATAATTAAAAAAATTTATAAAAAAAAAGTGTTTTTCTAAAATTAACTGAAAATAAAAAAAAAATATTTAAGTTAATTGTATGGATGGATGGATATCCATCCATTAGAAATACCTTAATGGATGGATTGGATGGATTATATTGCTTTGTGGATGGATTGGATTGGATTTTTGAAAGAAAGTTTAGTGGATTGTTAATGGATTAATGGATTGTGTTGATCCATCCATTAACAATCCAATCCAAATCCATCCAATCCATCCATTTTGCCACCCCTAAGTATGATTGGTGGAAGGTAAACTACCTAATTTTTTGTGATGGACAAATAAATTGTCAAAAAAAAAATATACATGACCGGTGATTTTTTTTTTTTGGTACAAAGGAGGGTCTAGGCCCAAAAGAAGAACAACTACCCAACACCAACACCCGACACGGACAGACCGTCAAGATCAAGCTTCAAATGCTTCTGTAAAAATTCTGGAATCTCTTGAAAAATCTGGAGACCACCCTGTCTAGTCCTACCATCTGTTGCAAGTTCATGCGCACAACCATTCGTTTCTCTCGGGGCATACGAAACCTCAACAGTTTCAATCTTGTCCAACAAGTGCAGAATGTCATACTCCAATTTTGAAAAACATGTGGCATACCGCCTAGCCCTATTTATCACTTTAACCGCTAATGTAGAATCAGTGTTAATTTCAACCTTCGCAAATCCATCTTCCGCAAGAATTTTGAGAAAGTAATGGTATGCCACATTTATGTAAAAGTTAAGAAAGTAATGGTTAAAAATATCAAATAGTAAAAGTTAAATCAAACTATTGTTATCCCCTCAAAGTCTCAAACCAGCTTATAAGTTTCTGAAGAGTTTCTTCCTAAGAAAAGGTGAAATGTCATTTTGGAATTTGGAATAACACTAAAGTTTACAAGAGCATTATATTTGAGAGGTCGGTGCAATGATACCGTGGCAATAGGTATCAACTTGGATTAGATTCCCACCTTCCCTATAGAATTTCCCTTCAATGTCTTGCAAGTAGCCTTAAGCTTCGGTGTAGAGAATATTCATAGCTAAGACAAATGTTTAATATTTTTGAATTGCATGCTACAATGGTTTATATATGTGGAAAACATGATTAATCAATGGTTAATCAACTTTACTTAAATTGTTCGAGAAAATTTGACTTTGAATCTTTTGATAAAAGGACTTTTTATTATGCTTTATTTATACTCGGCCAAATTCTGAAATTTTATGACTCCATTCCCTTAAAGTTGGAGGTTAACATACCAAAAAAAAAAAGTTGTACATAATATTTATATTATATAATGTTTTGAATTTTTTAATAAGAGTTTTGACAATTTAGACCAATATATGTTTATGCTAGAGTACCGTATCATCCTTAAATACTGTCTTATGATTTTTTTTTCCAGATGAAATTTGCTTTATTGCCGTAACATGTGCTTGGATACATTTGAGAAACATGCTATTCATTTCAAAGAGTTTCTAGGATTCAAATACAAACATGATTTTGTTAGGGGTATCGTATTTGATATATTTAGGCGTGTAGGTCGTATATGTGAAGAAAAAGACGTCTGTGAATTTCTTGACTGTCTCAAAGGAGAGGAGATCGACTCTTAGGTCAGCAGATGTTCTGGTGTATGAATGAATAAGAGGAAAACATGCATGTGTAAATTTGACCGGAGTTTTTTCACTAGTGGAATTGAGGACTAGAGATTTTACTATGGAACAAACAACTCTCAAAGCTGCTTTAAGTAAAGTGGTCAAACATGAAAAAATATATGTTCTGAATCAACATACTTTTATACCATTTGTATTTTACACTTTTTGTTTTCTAACACCAATAGCGGTGAATTTTTTTACAAAGAATGCAAAAGTTCATGCATAGCAATGTTGTGTCATCTAACAAAATAAATATAGTATTTAAGAGGATTGGTTTTACCATCCAAAAAAATATAGCGACGTAGCTTTCACAGCAAAACAACCATGAACAAAGAATTAATGTAAATAGTATAGCTCTCAAAATGGACTAGTCCATCTGGGTCGGTCTGGTAGGCCCAAAAAATCATAGAGTTTGGGCCATAAAATTAAAGTCCATATTTTTCAGGACTTTTTAGCACATCCATAAAAAAAGTTCACTACCCATTAGGACTAACCAATATGGACTTTGGGTAGTCCCTTAGACCCGCATAACTATATATTTTTTTATAAAAATAATAATATTTATATTGTCTTACTTCAAGATAACACATTGATATTTCTAATATCACTAAATTTTATCTCTATTCTATTTCATATATCTCTTTTAAATATTATACATTGATATAATCAACATTCTTTCATCACATTCTATTAGTTTTTCTCTTATGTTAAATATTCTTATGTTAAATATTTGAATATTATTTTATACAATTTAAACATATATTATATTTAAAAACACATTATAATATTTATAAAAAATAATCTAATATGTAAAAATGTATTATGTTTAAAATAATACAATTATATTTTAATTATTTATTATCGATTTCCCCCTTACATTTTAGTTATTTATTATCACTATACTTAATTATTTATTGTCAAATTGGTCCATAACATTACTATCAAAGAATAAATGAATAATCTGATAGTATCATATACTTTTTTTGTTTTTGTTTTGAAATATTCATAATCTCAATATCTATTTGAGAATGCTCAATATAAAGTCATAGACAATTGT
This sequence comes from Vicia villosa, assembly GCF_029867415.1. NCBI lineage: Eukaryota > Viridiplantae > Streptophyta > Magnoliopsida > Fabales > Fabaceae > Vicia > Vicia villosa. The sequence continues at coordinate 130,285,228 of NC_081185.1, forward strand.
GATGGTTTATTTGTCCAAATCTTTTAGATGCAATTTTGGAAAATTCTTAGACATTTCTTACAACTATATATAAATTGACATGTCCCATTTCTTAATAGTATAAAAGGCAATCAATTTGGGGTTATAATCAAGTCAATTGTAGAATTTTATAAGCCAAATCTAGCAAGTTTAATCATAGTGAATCAAGTTCACTATCAAGTGGTATTGATCATGGTGTCACTCTATGACTTCGAGCCACTTGTAATGATTGGTTTAAAATTATTGAATTATAATCATTGACAAGAAGAGATGGTTGAAGACCTGCCTCATCACCCAATAGGTAGAATCCTTATCACCCAATATATAGAATCCTTATCACTCATTCTATCTTTGGTAGGAGTACATAATATATATGGAATCTTCCATTATTATTGGATAATTCCTTCAATAGGTCCCCAAACGTCATAGGATTTACTATATTAGAATTTTAATACTGTTGATTTAAACAAGTTTTGCGAATTTTAAAAGTGTAAGAATTGTAAAAAAAAAAAGTGTAAGAATATAATGATTTATATATAAAAATTATTAAATTGGTAGGCTAGTGATATTTCATAAATGACAAGTTACATAATTAAATTTAAATCAGTGATTCATTAATGATGAGTTTATAATATATTTTTTAATTTTTCTAATAATTTTGCGGCAAGAATTTAACCCAAATAAATTACTAAATGTTGTGGGTTCGAAGCTACTTCCCTGCAGTTTTATGTGTTTGTGAAGTTATCAAGTGAACTGAATTAAAAAAAAAACTTTATAGTAATTATATCCACTAGCATTTGGTCCAAAAAACAAACCATATAAACGAAAAGTATATTTTCCGTCTGTAATATCTGATTCTCTATATTTTGGCTCTCATTTGAACCAGACAACAAATTATAATGACGTAATAGCGTTATGTTGATTTTTTTCTTCAACTTTTTAAATTCACAAGGCAAATTATAACAATAAAAAATTATTTTAAACTAAAAAAAGAAAAAAAAGTTGAAACAATTAGAAGAATTCTAAAATCTCAAATTGGATTTCTTCATTAGTTCATTATCACCATCAACACATATATTTCCATCTTTAACATCATCACTTCCAAGTATGAATTTTTCTTTAGAAAAGATGAATTTAATCAGATTTTTTCTTTACCCACCTCCCTATGGGGGGTCACCCCCAGCGAAAAACCCAAACTACCCCTGCTTCGGAAATGAACTTCCGAAGCTCTTTTTTTTTTATAAAAATTTCCTTAATTCGGAAGTTCATCTCCGAAAACACCTCATGGGGGGTGCGTTCGGAGATGAACATCCGAAAACACCTCATGGGGGGTGAATTCGGAAGCTCATTTCCGAATTATGCTGTGTTTTTTTTTTTATGTTTTTTCTTAAACAGTCTCACATTTTAATTAAACGCAAACGCCAAATAAAATATGCGACATATAATTTGGTTGCCATTTTTTTTCAATCACATCCGAATCATTTTCCATCTTTACTCTTTTTCTATACTCACACATTTTATTTCTGTTCTCTTTGAGTTCGGCCCTGATCTTCATCGAGAGCCTTACTGCCGAAGTTACGAATTGGGAAGGAAAATTCAAGTTCGTGCTAATCATTTTCAGTTACGGTCAATTGGGAAGATAAAAGTGGTGTAGATCCTTATCAGCCACTCGCAACTGAATATGATTAGCACAAACTTGAATTTCCCTGGTTGATTCGTGCTGGTTGGTTGCCTGACATGTTCCTATAAACAATTGAAATCGATTAATATGCGAGACAAAATAAAAAACAAAAAAATTTGAACTTCTGATACATTTCGGAAGTTCATTTCCGAAAACTGGGATGGAGGTGTTTTCGGAAATGAACTTCCGAAACACCCCTTCGCAGAACTTCTCTGCAGCCTCCAATGGCAGACCCCTAAACCAAACATCAAACTTATTTCTACACATTCTAAACATCCTAAATATCAGTATAAACCTAACCTAATACAATTTTTGCTATTTGTAAACACCCTAATATACATTTTAATCATAGATCTAAAAATCAAAATGCTTACCAATTGAATGGATTGGAGGACTTTTGAATGTAATAGAGCAAGTAGATGGAGGCTTTGAGGTAGCTTGGAACTGGTTTGCACAAAAATCTCTTGGGGTGTGAGTTTGGAAGAAGTTTAGGGTAAATGATTTGGGGGAGGGGGCTGTTTTGCTTAATCTGAAAAACGCAGAATATTTCGGAAATGAACTTCCGAAATGGTGTTTTCGGAAGTGTATTTCCGAAATAAGTCAAATTTTAAAAAAAAAAAAAGACGCTTTCGGAGATGCATCTCCGAAAACACCTTTTCCTTGCATTTCGGAAGTTCATTTCCGAAGTTAGGGGTATTCTGGGTTTTTCACCAGAGGTGAGCTAGAAGGTTGGGAGGTGGCCAAAGAATTTTCCTTTAATCATCGTTGCTCTTATTTTGGGAAGCTAAAGAAGAAAATTGACCCTTTCTTAGAAGCGGGACCCGCGTTTTCTCTAGGGGAGGGTGAACGAGGGTGTTTATTGGGAACCATGTCGCGCTGAGAGCGAGGTTTGTGGTCGGGGGAGTTTTCGAACGGCGTTTTCGCTCGAGCGCCCCGATCCTGTCGTTCTGCTGCTGAATAAGTGCGATTGTCTGCGCAAGGGCGGCTAGAACGACCGTCATGATCTAGTTCAAGGAAGCTTGTCCTTGGAAGAGAAAGGGTTTTCTAGGACCTCCTCGTGGTTGTCTCTGCCACTGGTTTCTCTGGAATGATGGAGAGCGCCTTCTTGGAGATCTTTCGGGGAAGGAGATGCCGTGATGCCATCCCGAGGGACGGTGTTTCTGGGAGGAGGTATGACGACAGAGATGTCGTTCTTGTTGAGTATCGTAGCATCAAATGAAGAGGAGTCTTCGTTATTGCCAGCCATGAATGATAGTTGATTAGAGCTTTGGTTCCTGAGTTCCTTCAGGAGGCAAGAATGGATCAAGAAAGTGCAAGAAGAGGAACGGGGGAGCTGGATTTTCCCACAAACGGCGCCACTGATCTTACCGAGCAGATCAGATGACCGGCAACAATGAAGGCTTGAAATCCGAAATGGTTGAGAGGGGGGGGGGGGGGAAGGGTTGTACCTGCAAGGCACTCCGATGCCAAAGTAAGTATATGTTCCACAAGGTACAACAAAGTGAGAGAATTTTAGGGTAAGAAAAGATTACCTTGCCCTCTGGGGTTAGAGGGCTATTTATAGGGTATCCTTAAGCGAAATCGACTCCTCTTTCTAAGGCGAGGATTTAGGTAGCACATGAGCTGGCTGCTTATCGGGCACGAGGCTCTCTCGTGGTCGGTTGTCTTTGGTGTTTGCCCGGAACGGGCCGGGGAAGGCTGTCACGCGCGTGTCCAGGATGCCTTGGCCCGAAGGCTGGATTGGCCCAATAAGGGTGTTTGGGCCGGTCAGAACAATTTACAAATATGACTAATAACTATAAATATTTACAAATATCACTGATAATTATAAATATTTATAATATTTTATTGTTTAAATAAAAAAAATGTATCGTTGTGATAGTGCCTGTGAAAATAGTGAATTTATGCTAATTATAAATATTTATAATATTTTGCTGATTAAAATAAAAAGATATTGTGGTGATAGTATCCCGTGAAAACTTAGATGAATAATTTTCAATTTTAATTGGTATATAATTTATTTAAATGCAATTATAAAATATAAAATAATAAATTTTATTGTAAAATACAATTTAGGCTATAAATTATTCCAAACATCTCATATTTTATTCAAATAATAAGAGGAATTGAAAAACTTGAATTTATAGAACTCAAATCTTCTAATGCCATATGTATATATTAGATGTATATTAAGTTTATCTTCCATCCTCATTTTGAATCATTGCCATGCATTTTGAAACAGTCAGCCCAAGGATCCCTTGATCCGACACCAGCAGATTAGTAGCATCCACCATATTAGTCATGCATGGCGTCTAAAATTATGATAGAAACATACATGAGTAGCATAAAATGGATAAATATATATGCAACATGATTTCACTATTATGAAGAAACTAATTGACATGGTAGAGAAATTAACTGACTATTCAAGTGATTTAATTGTTTAGATTAGTAATTTGTTAGTAATATGAAGAAACATAATGCAAGCATAATGCATGGCACAATTTAAAACATAATCACCCATTGGTTAAAAGACAAAGGGATGCGGCAAGTCAATAAAGTTGTCTTATCAACCAAAATGGTTTACAAGTTATGTTATAACACCGTTGTACATAAAGATTCAGAATAGCAGTGGTTAATTATAATGCAACCTGGACTTTTAATAGAAATAATCACAAAACTAGATATTCTATAAAGCTTCCTCGACCTCATATTCAAATGTCAGTACTGCAATAGTTTTGGTTTATGTTTCAATTTAGATTAGCTGTGAATAATGCAGGTAGCTATAAAAAGTTGTCAATTTTAATAAGTTTTTAATCTGAATTAGAAGAAAAGAATGGTATTATTTCAAGCTTCTACTTCCATATGTAATTTGAAATTAAAATTAGTTTTCTGTCATATATTACTCAAAGAAAGCTGTAGGATTGGGAAAGGCTTTGGGTTTTGGTTTGACCTTAATCTCATTCACGTTGCAAACATAGATAGCATCCTGTTCTTGGCTGCAAAAGAAGAAATAAACACAAGTTATAACCAGAGTGAGTGTGTGTTTGAGGGAAATGGGAGGATAGATACGTACATTTTGGGTCCCTCCTTGAACGTGTAACTTAATGCAACAGCCAGGAGACGACCATCTCTGCTAAATGAGAGTACAACAAAGCTAGTTGGATATTTTGAATACTGCAATAAAAAATGGTAATTTAGTAACGCAAAATGAGGAAAACTTGATACAGCCTCTTTTAGTTAACAAAATCGTCACAACCTCCTGTGGCGAATGTACCATATTTGCATGAAGATTTCTCATCAGTGGTACAAGCTAAGAGATTTTTGTTTTCTAACTGAAGCCACTATTTTGATTATCAGTATTCATCATTTACACCCAGAGAAAATAAAAAACCTGATATCAAGAGATTAGTTTATATATTTAACCTACTAAAACCACCACTCGTTTTAAACTTTAACCTTCTTTAGCATGTTTGTTAATTAAGGAGACAAGAAAATTTGCTAGACAGTGAACTTCAAAATACTAAAACCAGTGTTTGTAATTATGATTGTATTTACCTGAGTGCCGGTGCTCGAGATGCAAGAGTGGAATAGCCTGCAAACACATTGAAACCAATATACTTTGGCATCTTTAGTTGAATAGAAGTTATATCAGGAAAAGAATAACATTGAAACAAATCAAAGTTATTACAAGACATGGATTGTTCTGCATTAATCATTAAAGAATAACCTGCCATTGACAATTATAGTAGTGAATCCAGTATACCCTGCCATTGCTCCATGAACTGCAATATGAGCAAGAAGAGTGTAGTAGACGTTGTCTGATACATTAAATAGGAAGAATAACAACAAAATAGGACAACAACATTGGTGTAGTTATTCATTCAAGGACAGAAAAAAGAAACTTTAACTATACTGCATAAGCAACACAAATAATGCTAAATAATCAAATAATTGAAGTAATGCTGCAACAAATGAATCTGAACCACTCACCCATTTAAATAATTTTTTTCTCGGATATCAATGAGGTGAGGAGATGTAAAAAATCCAGTACGAAAACCACAATTGCGTAATATAGATTATGTGAAGGTACACGTAGATCCCTATGGAACCACAATTCAAAATAACAATATCCATCATTATAATTTGCATATAGTTACTAATTACATACCATATCGACAAAATAATCAAATTACAAGTTTGAGTTGTGAAATTGCAATTTATGTATCATGAATCTATCAATACCTTTATTTCCTTGCATGAGATTTTCACACACTCTTTGAAGATCGAACTGCCACGATAGGTCAATGATAAGTGCACAAATGTACTTATTTTGTATATATGTTTTGTTGCACTTATCGATACTTTTTGTTAATACCGTTTCAATAATACCCCGTTTTGTGTATAAACACGTATACTTTGTGAATAGATGTATTTTCATATACTTTTATACTTTTTGATAATTTTCTATTCATTTTGTAGGTATTGAGGCGTATTTGCAGCATGAGCAATAACGTGTCGAAGACACGGCTTCAAACGCGCGTTTTTTAGCAACGAAACCAACTCATCAACAAATAAAGCTCAAAACCAAAGAATAATAAATCACAAATTTGGTTTATATGTTGTCATTGTTAGATGGGAAATTGAATAAGCTTTCCAACGCTTCGAACCGGACGCAAATCGGAGTTACGGTTCTCAAGTTACGTCATTTTTACTAAAAGCTGTTTTTTCATGACAGCAGGTTGGGCGCGATGCGCGCTGTACAGAACTCAAAATTGCATAAATAGGCGAAGATCAGATTTTTTAGGTTATGTTTTGGGTATTTTTGAACCCCAACTCATCCTAGGTCTTTTTTGGGTAGATTTAGCTTAGAAACACCATTGGAGCTTGCAATCGGATGATCGGAGGTCGAATTTCTCATCGATCGGAGTTGACAAACCAAGAAATTGCTCGTGATTGACACCGCGAAAGATTTGGTTTTCTTCTCTTCCTCTTCTCTTTGTAACCACTTTTGTTGGGTTTGTTTGTAAGTTTACTCTAAATCTATGTATATTGTTACTCTATTGTTGTATAAAGTTTGATTTACAAATCTTAATCGGTGTTTCCTTGATCTTTTTGCTTAAATGCTTTGGATTTGTGTTGTTGTAGAAATAGGCATCACAAATCTTGATTTGGGGGATATCTGTTAGCTTTTGATTCTAGACATAGGATTGGGGTTAACATCCACATAATATTTGAGTTTAATATCTCTGTGTTGTTCGATCGGTTGAGACATCGTCGAAAGAGCAATATGGTTGAAATCTCGTCGGTGTTTCAGAAATGGACATTGATGTGAGGGATATGTGGTGATTCTGACGAGTATTGTAGATTGAGTACGGCGGAGTGATAAATTTAAGTTTGTGAGGAGTAGTTTAGATTCATACCAGATAAGCTATTCTCTATCAAGAATGAATTCTTTTTATGTTCATATGTTATATTTTTCCTGTTTACGTAAAACCCATTTAACCCAAACTCAAGAACTAAGAATCCGTCGAACGGCAGTTCAATAGCACTAATCTTTGTGGACACGATAAATTTCCGGATAAATATTTCGAAAAATTTTGTTGCTTGCCGCTTTACCGCTCCAACAGTCGACTTTAGAATCAGTTAGCGTTGTTGATGTTTGGGATCCAACTTTGTTGTACACGGATAAACTTGGTACAAAGAGCACCTTCTAGAAATACACTCTTACAAATTCAATTTAATTGTTCCATTATTTCATGGACAAACATGAATAATCAATTATCCGCAGAAACCATATTGGACTACCGACCTTGATCAGCGCATGTTTCCATCAGCCGAGGAAGAAGCAATTGAGGATCTCGTACAGTCAAGCAGTTGAACAACAATATCTGCAGACCATTCAACGACTTTAACACAAAATTTCAATAATAAAATGAATCATCAACTCCAATTCGAAGTTTATAACTTAATATCTAGAAAGTATATATGTATTTTACCGGAGTGGATTTTCTCAAGATTCCTCTTTCCCCATGTTGCATCTTCACTGTCTCAGAATATTTATCTGCAACTTCACGACAATACTAAACATGATAAAAATAAACAGACAATATTGGTACTCAAGAAGAAAAAACAGGAGACAAATCATTTAGATGCATTGGCACATATTAAAAGGCCTTCAGGAAAAGACCATCAGTCTTTTGCATAATGTTAGCTTTGTGTATAGCAGACACCCTCTTTCTTCCATGTGCCTTGTCGTAGTGAAAATGCCTTAAGTCGCTGTCGAAAATGCCTTTCCCCAACACACATCCAATACAGATGTTCACAAAAGCTGAATCTCAAGCTACAATGAACAACATAAAGAAATATATCAGCAACTGCTAAAAGCAGATTATTTAATCAATCAATATATTAACTTATTACATAGCTTATTGTAAATCTTAGATTCATTAACAGTCCAACCATTGTTCTGCATCTTGCTTCCTAACATAAACCCTAAAATCAGAATAAGATAAAAACAAACCCTTTAATCATAAATCACAGAGTAGATGCAACGACAAAGATTCACATAACACAATTTAAAGATTCACAGAGCAACAACGACAAAGAAAATGGAAAAACGAAAAAATCATCACAGAGTTAAACACACATAATACACGATTCCATGATGAAACGAAAACACAATAACTCATTTTTAACAGCAAAGCACAAGGTCAAAGTTAAAGGAATCGATTTCTTACATGAGTGAAGATGGGTTCAATGGGTTGAAGCTGTCGAAAATCAGACACGAGAGAGAGTGAAAACTTGGCGGTGGTGATGGTTGTAGATATGGAGACGGCAATTTAAGATTTTTGGTGTCTGTGAGAATACAGATAGAGAGAAAGAAAGAGGAAGAAAGAGAGGGAAAGAGACGAGAAAGAGAGAGAAAGATTGAGGAAAAAGTGGGTGTTTTCAAATGAGACGGATGGAGAAAGAGAAAAGTGGAAAATATGTTTTTCACTTGACAAAATACTTTATTTTTATTGGACAATTTAATTATTACATAAATAAATGAAATTTCACACAAATGTAACCAAGTTTTTTTTTTTTACTTAAATGGCATTATAGGATGTTTTATGGCATGTTTCAGTGTTAGTTAGGTACTTGATCCCGATTGAAGAAGTGTTTAACTTTTATTTATTTATCTACTTAACCTAAATGCAAGGTTGTCATGATGGCAACTTTTGCAACAACCCTAGACCTAAAAATGATGTGTCATTCTAATATAACACTAATGCTGAGGTGTCAATATCTTAAAATTTCTAATATTAATTAACTATTTGTATTATAATATTAACTATTCTAATATCAATCTCTAGCCTTATATGCCTGTGTGTCATTTTATTATAATTTTCAATATTATATTAATTTTAATTATATACATGACATCTTTCCTAACCTTATGTTTCTAACCCATAATAATAATAATATAATAACACATTATAATATAATAAAAAAAAATTACAATATAATATTCATCTAATAATAATAATAACAAATAAAAATACTATTAACAATATACATAATATTAATAATAATAATAATAATAATAATAATATTTATATAATAATAATATTAATTTTAAATCACCCATATTAATAATAATATTAATAATATAATAATAATATATTAATATAAATAATATTGGTAATATAAATAGTAAAATATTTTTAAATATATCTAATAATAATAACAAATGAAAATGCTATTGACAACATACATAATAATAAAATTATATTATATCTATATAACAATAATATTAATTTTAATCACCCATATTAATAATAATAATATTAATATAAATAATATTCGTAATATAAATAATAAATTATTTTAATATAAATAATATTGGTAATATAAATAATATTGGTAATATAAATAATAAATTATTTCTAAATATATTACTAAATAAACAAGTGATTAAATTTCAAAATATTATATTAAAAGCAATTATAATTATAATTTTATTTAAACTTATTTTTCAATAATAATTGAAATCTTTTTTAATTAATGAGTATTTTAAATATCATAAACAAGTGAACAATCAAATAGAAATAATAATAATAATAATAATAATAATAATAATAATAATAATAATAATAATAATAATAATAATAATAATAATAATAATGTTCTATAAATCCACCTCTTAAGTAACCTACGTAACCTCTCCTATAGTAACCCCTTCCCAAATATATCCTTCTAATGAATTAATAACTTTAAGTAAATTCCTATAAATCCACCTTTTAATATACGTAATTTCTCCAATTAATTAAATGATCATGATAAATATCATAATTAAAATAATAATAATATTCTATAAATCCACCTCTTAAGTAACCTACGTAACCTCTCCTATAGTAACCCCTTCCCAAATATATCCTTCTAATGAATTAATAACTTTAAGTAAATTCCTATAAATCCACCTAACTTCTCCAATTAATTAAATGATAATGATAAATAGCATAATTAAATGATAATGATAAATAGCAACAATAATTAATTAATTAATTAATTAATTAATTTTATATAAATTCACCTTTTCAGATAACTTCCACGTAGTTATAACCTCCTCCAAAATATATCTGTCTAATGAATAAAATATTAATATTTATTAATTACTTATAATTAATCAAAATAATTAAAGATATTGGGTTTAGTGAAAAGTTATCAATAAATAGGTTTAGTAAAAGGTTAGTAGGATACATAGCAATGGTAATAACAAATTGAAATCTCTTATACTTTATAAATGACTTACTTGATAGAAAAATAAGAGATGCTCTCATTTCCTCTTAATTTTACACTCTTCTCATTTGCTTTATTTTTTATTTTTAATTATTAACTTGAAAGTTTTTCATGTCTTTAAATTCATCTATATATTTCATACATTTTAACAGTAAATGATTGTACTTTTGATGCAGAGAAATGAAGACATGGAAAATAAAGACATGTTAGCACAATACTATGGTATTCAATAGTTTATTATTTATTCTCTTTTGTTTTACTTTATTTAGAACAAGTAGTTTATTGTAGAATCAATCTCACACTTCCACTATTTTCAATCTTCCAACCACTTTTGAGGCTCTTAACTATCTATTATAAAACCAATGAGCATATTTTTCTTAACAAAGAGACTGTAATTGATAAAACATGTTATGAAACACCAAAAATATTAAGTTTTTAAAAAAATATTTCTTTTTTCCATTAACAAACATATATGTTCCTCTCTCTTTCTCTTATTTTTATTTATTCACATATTTTTATGTATTATTTTAATTAAAAATCTAATTCATCAATTTTATTTATTAATTTTATATTGCAGGTATCTTCATTTTAATGATTGTAGAATTTCACACAAAATTAAGATATTCTATAATTATATTGTATATTTTTTATTTTATAAAATATATGATATTATTACAAAAGATATTTATTTATTTTTGTAGTTATCACCACCATGTATTCTTGGATGAAGGAATACTGTTTATTTTATTTATTTATCATTTTATATATTCAATTTTTTTTAATAAAGCAAATTTGTATTAATTCAAAAAAAAACTAATTACAAACACGACGATTCGTGAATCCAGCACTTAAAGGGACTACTAACTATGATATCACCATCCTATAACATCAAATTGACTATATGAAATCTAAGTTTTCTACTATACCAACCTCTGTATACAATCATATCAATAATATTAGCTCATATTTTTATGTGATCTGTATTATTACCAAAACTCTTTTTGTTCATGTACTTCCACACCTCATATATCGTTTCAGTTGCAACAAGTTTTAGAAGTGCAGCTTTCCAACCTTTTCTCGAGCCCTATTGCATAAGCCAGTTTAACTCACAGTTCCTTGATTGAGGCACATGTTACACACAAATTCACTTCAGAAGTTCCTCCCAGATTTTCTTCATAGCATCATACACACAGTTCCTTTATTATTTATTTTTTATTATGTACTTTTTTCTTTTCATTTATTTATCATTATTTTATTATTATTTATCAATGAGTTAAATTTACTTATCTTTATCGGTTTTGTAATTTCTTCCTTATACATGTTTTTTATACTTTACAATTGATTATAATATTATTTTATTTTCTTTTTTAAAATAATTCAGAAAAACTTACTCATGCCTACCATGTCTTCTACTAAATATTCTCCTCAAAATTAATAGTAATAATTTATTTAATGATATTATTAATTAATATCAAAATCATTAATTCAAAATAATATTTCATTCATTAAATCAATATAACTAATAATTAATTAAATTAAATTGAACACCTTCTTTTTTATTTATTTAAGGCACCTTAATTGCATACCAACTATCATGCCATTACCCACTAATACATTATATAAACTATTTATTTTTTCATTATTTAATAAATCGATAATTTATAATTTATCCTAACGTAACCAATTAACAAATAATACATTCACTCTTTTATGTAATGGTGAATTTCTTATTTTATGTTTTTATTTTGCATATAAATACTTAAAAAAAAATATTTCTAAATTTATAATTTATATTTTTTCACTCAATTTTTAATTTTTATTATGATTATTTTTTCTTCTATCTCAATTTCATAACTCTACTTATTTTTCATTTCAATTATTAATTTGGCATTATTTATAAGTGGTTTATTTTATTTATTTATTTATATTATATAGTTTTATTTTAAATAATTAAACAATAATATAAAACATCAAATACAAATCACTTATATTGTATATTAGAGATACAGTTGATATAAAATTATTCATATTAATATATTATAAATTATTATAATTACCAATAATATTTAAATAAAAAATATCCGTGCATCGCGGGTGTAGGTCTAGTTTATTTGAAACTCCCTGTGTTAAGTGTGGTAAACTACTTTTGAATAAAGAGGTGTGACAAAGCTTCCTGTTTCTGGTGCAATTTCCGCTGCCAACACCATAACTATTAAACGCTTTGAACGCTTCCGCTCGTTGTGCCACTGCGTCGCCATTACCATTGTCCACTTCTATGCTTCCTCTTCTCAAGTCCGTCCCAGTTTCCAAACTTTCTTCATTGCATCAACGTGCTTACAAATATTTTTCATCAGCTACATCTTTTCTACAAAAAGACACCATTTTCAGCACTTTATTCAACTCCTGTGTGAATGTTAATGTCACCAAGCAGCTTCATGCTCTTCTAGTTGTGTTTGGAAAATCTCAAAATGTTGTTCTATCCACAAAGCTTATTAACTTGTATGTCACTCTCGGAGATATCTCGTTATCTCGCTCTACTTTTAACCACATTAACAAAAAGAATATATATTCATGGAACTCGATTATATCCGCTTATGTTCGATTCGGTCGATACAATGAAGCTATGAATTGTGTCAATGAATTGTTTTCCATGTCTGATGATTTAAGGCCTGATTTTTATACTTTCCCGCCTATATTGAAAGCTTGTGTATGTCTTGTTGATGGGAAAAAGGTGCATTGTTGTGTTTTTAAGATGGGTTTTGAGAATGATGTGTTTGTTGCTGCTTCGTTGATAAATTTGTATTCGCGGTTTGGTGTTTTGAAAATTGCGTACAAGGTGTTTGTTGATATGCCTGTTAGGGATGTGGGTTCTTGGAATGCGATGATTTCGGGGTTTTGTCAGAATGGAGATGTGGTTGGGGCGTTAGGTGTGTTGAATAGGATGAAAGGTGAGGGGGTGAAGATGGATACTGTAACGGTGTCGAGTATACTTCCTGTTTGTGCGCAGTCGGAGGATATTGTTAATGGGGTGTTGATTCATTTGTATGTGTTGAAGCATGGGTTGGATAGTGATGTTTTTGTTTCCAATGGTTTGATTAATATGTATTCGAAGTTTGGTAGGTTGTGGGATGCACAAAGGGTTTTTGATTATATGGAAGTGAGGGATTTGGTATCTTGGAATTCTATAATTGCTGCATATGAGCAGAATGATGATCCAAATACTGCACTTAAATTTTTTAAAGGGATGCAAATTGTTGGAATACGGCCTGATTTGTTGACGGTTGTGAGTTTGATGTCAATATTCAGTCAGTTAAGTGATCAAAGGGTTAGCAGATCTATTCATGGATTTGTAATGAGGCGAGAATGGATTGAGAAGGATGTTGTGATTGGCAATGCACTAGTGAATATGTATGCAAAGTTGGGAGATATGAACTGTGCGCATACAGTTTTTGATCAGCTTCCTAGCAAAGATGCAATTTCATGGAACACATTGATCACAGGTTATACTCAAAACGGTCTTGCAAGTGAAGCAATTGATGCTTACAACATGATGGAAGAGTGTATAGATATAATCCCAAACCAAGGGACTTGGGTGAGTATTATACCAGCATATTCTCATGTTGGAGCTTTGCAACATGGAATGAAAATTCATGTGAGGCTAATAAAAAACTCTCTCTACTTGGATGTCTTTGTGGCTACCTGCCTAATTGACATGTATGGAAAATGTGGGAAGTTGGAAGATGCAATGTCCTTATTTTATGAGATTCCACGGGAAACTTCAGTTCCTTGGAATGCCATAATATCTTCTCTAGGGGTTCACGGCCATGGAGAAGAAGCTCTGCAACTTTTTAAAGACATGCTAGCTGAAGGTGTGGAGGCAGATCATGTTACCTTTGTATCTTTGTTGTCGGCTTGTAGCCATTCGGGTTTAGTTGATGAAGGGCAAAAATGTTTTGATATTATGCAGAAAGAGTATGGGATCGAGCCTAGTTTGAAACATTATGGCTGCATGGTTGATTTGCTTGGCAGAGCTGGATATTTGAAAAAAGCTTATGATTTAGTGAGAAGTATGCCTGTACAACCAGATGCATCCATCTGGGGTGCTCTTCTCTCTGCTTGTAGAATACATGGAAATGCAGAATTAGGTACATTAGCCTCAGAACGTTTATTGGAAGTTGATTCGGAGAACGTTGGCTATTATGTTTTATTGTCAAACATCTATGCAAATACCGGAAAATGGGAGGGAGTAGTTAAAGTAAGATCCTTGGCCAGAGATCGAGGATTGAGGAAAACACCTGGGTGGAGCTCTGTTGTAGCTGGCAGTAAAGTCGAAGTTTTTTATACTGGGAACCAAACTCATCCAAAATATGCAGAGATATACAGAGAACTAAGGGTTTTGAGTGCTAAAATGAAGAATCTTGGCTATGTTCCGGACTATAGCTTTGTCTTACAAGATGTTGAGGAGGATGAAAAGGAACAGATTTTGAATAGTCATAGCGAGAGATTGGCCATTGCATTTGGAATTATCAGTACTCCACCGGGAACTCCGATTAGGATATTTAAAAACTTGCGTGTTTGTGGTGATTGTCATAACGCGACTAAGTATATATCGAGAATTACTGAGAGGGAAATAATTGTGAGGGACTCAAACCGTTTCCATCATTTTAAAGATGGGATTTGCTCATGTGGTGATTACTGGTAAAAGATGCTGATTTATGGAAATCTGAAAAGATTTTGCCGTAGTACACTAGATATGCATTAATCAAAACTTTCTAAGGCAGTCTCACAACTTTTTTCAACATCTTTCACCTGCTTCATAGCTACATTGAGTTTAAAGCATGCCAGGTCAATATGTTCTTCATCTCATATCGCCACCTTTGTCTTTCCTTCTCCGGAACCATTATCTCTCCTCCAAAATCCTCTCATGGCATGGGCAGGAAACTCTAAACACAACCTTATAGAGAACATAAAAGCTCTTCTTGCACGAAGCTTAAAAAATTCAAAGGTAAGTATTAGGGGAGTAAGTTGGCATGATTATTTATCCCTTTCAGGTTATACAATATAGATTTACTTTTTTATTTATTTTAACTCATAGATTTACTTGAACTACTGCTATTTTATGATGTGAATTTTTTCATATTAAATCTTGAATTCAACCCTATCGTAGTTTATTTAGTTCTCTTTCAATTTATCTTGTTTTTTATTTTTCGCTCAATTTTTTTCAGAATTTGATAATTTTCTTTTTCTTCTGAAAACATGAGGTTCAATAGATTATATCAAAATAAAAAAGAAGATAAGCTTCCAGTTTCTTGCCTCTCTCCATCGTTCTCTTGCTTCCATCGTTGATACCCTCGATGGCCATTCTTTCGTTTCATTTGTGTTTGATCTTTGTAAAAACCCGGGCTATTTTTAATGGTAGGAAACAAAATGCATACATTAGGTAGTTTGAGAAAGGTTTTCTTTCATCAGGTCATGTCCCTAATTCCCTTATATTCTATGTTTGAGATGGTTTGCTGTAACTATGTTTTACTGTCACTTTGTGAAGGTTTATGGTTTTTGTTAGATTTTGCTTTGGTTTCTGTCTTTTTTTTATTGTATGATTTATAGAATATTTATTTACAGAGTGTTAGATGTTAGTTTGTGAGAAGAAATGGACATAGTTTTCGGCTTTGTTATGCATATTATTTCCTTATTACTCTGTATATGGATTCATTCATTTAGGACTTTGTTGAGTAACCCTATTTTTTTGCCTCTTCATTTTGTCTTAAACACTTACAATATGTAAGCCCCACAGTAGCGCAGCATTGGTTCTTGCTGAAACAACCAGATGAGATGTTACTCTGCTATCGTTTTTTATTTCAAGCCCTGTAAAAAAATCATGTATCTGTTCAGTCTATACAAATACAGTTATTACTTGCAAGCAAGAGTGTACATCAGCAAACTTATATAGCTATTTTTTTCCCAATTTGTTTACCCATAAATTCCCATGTCAAAATCTTATTGCTCCATATGAGTATATAGATATTTGCAGGAGTATAAGCCCCAATATGTTTATCAATAAATTCCCAAGTCTAAACCTTATTGCTGAATATGAGTATAGATATTTGGAGGATTGTTTTTATTAGTTGATGCTTCCTTTGAGTTTAATTGAGAAAGAAACTAGGGTGTTTCCTTTTCAACCTTCAATTATGTCGAGACAATTCAATTTCACCCAAATGTTGCATTCTTCAATCATTCTTATTGATAAAGACTTGTCTCCTTTTATTGAGATGGCTTGGTTAATTATGAGCTCGTAGAGAAAAAGAGAAAGTTGGCTTAATTTGCTCTTGTACTATGCTTGACTTTGACATCTTGTGTTTCTAACACTTAATCATATTTCGAAGTCTTTTTGATGAATGTCTCTCGATTAGAGATACAATCTCTAATAGTGTTGTGATTTCTTCTTATTTGACGTCTCTAAAAGTGTTGTGTTTCCAACAATGAAGACCTCAAGAACATGATTGAAGAATATGATCGTTTGTCTTCAAACCCTTCTCTTATTCTTCACCAAACCAGAAACTGTTATTTCCATGGGCAATTATGATAACTCTGATAATCACGCGTGGTTTGTGGAGGCTCTCAATAACTCATGTATTATGTCCCGAGTTGTTTTTGATTTTGGTGCAATGGTTGATATTGAAAGGATATTTTTTTGTATAATGTTGTGTGCTTAATGAAATCACATTGAGTGTATATTTATACTCATATGGGTTGTACACAATAAGGTAATACAATCAATCTTATAAATACAATATTAATACTAATAAATTCTAATTGATCACTAAACAATTCTAATAGATTCTTAACACTTCATCTCAAGCCGGATTATATATGTTATATGAGCCGAGCTTGTTACGAATGTAATCCATTCGAGAGCCCTTGAGAGACTTAGTGAACATATCATCCAATTGGTCTTCAGACTTAACTATATCGTGATTTCTTCTGAAAGCACCTTGTCCCTTATATAATTACAGTTTCTACGTGCATGGTCCGTTTATGAAAAACTAGATTAGATGCAATATGGAGTACCACACCACTTGATTGTCACATATGAGTTTTGTGGCCTGAAGATCTACCAACCTAAGCTTTGAGAGTAAATTTTTAAGTCATGCAAACTCCTTCCAGGTTCCTGTCGTAACACGATATTCAGCTTCAGCACTAGATAGTGCGAGTGTATTTTGTTTCTTGCTTCTCCATGAGATCATATTACCTCTAATAAAGACACAATATCAAGAAGTAGATCTCCTATTTGATGGTGATCCGGCCTAGTATGCATCTGAATAACCAATGATTTTAGCATCATCCTTATCTTCATATAATAGTCCTCTTTCTGGTGCGTTCAAGAGGACTATTATATGAAGATAAGGGTGATAACAATGACATTATTATCACTGTTGCCAAATAATATAAAAAGTGAAGTTTCTGATAATAACTAGCAACATCAAATTGTTTATATTCATGGTACTACTGGTACAACAGGTTAGGTTCCAATCTATCCTGCTACTCAATTTATGTACCACAATCATACCAACAATTTCATCAGTACTCAGTTTGTGCAGTACCAGTTGGACTTGGATCCACACAATCACAAAGCATATGCAAATATAGCTGACACGAAAGTAAGCCACTAATGGCACAAAGTGTTGTACTTGAGCTGACTCCAAGAGTTTATAAAACTTCAGTGGCATCAAATCCTGCTTTAGTTCAAACACCTTCCAATCAATTTCAGCAGCAGGTGAATTTGCCTCAAAATCTAAATATTCACCAGTTTGTTTATGGTTCTGAATATGGTGGAGCAGCTATGCAATTATACTGCACACCATAACATCCTGCAAATGTAAATGCACCTTTTTAGTACACAAAATCCATGACCTCAGCACAGTCAGCAGCTGCTGCTGCTTCAGCACTATCAGATCTTCCAAAACAGTTTCCTATACACAATAATCAGCAACCAAATTGAACTTCACAACAAGTAGAATTCCATTCGGATAAAGTATGCTCGGCATCATAGTATCAATTTATCATATATTCGAAGCTAGTTTTACGTAGTTTTTATTATTTTGCTATGATATCAAGTACTGCAATTTGGAGTGCTATTTAACAAGTTGTTGAATACATTGTTTCTCTGCCTATAAAACGATCGAGTTAACTTGAGAGTAATGTTGGTTAGCTTAATAAGCCGCATTTGTAAAATAGGCCCAAAGATAAATGTCAGTGTGTTGCATTTGTAGTAACGAATAAGATGTTGAAGCATTAGCAGCAAGTAAACCAACTAAAGATGGTGATCCGATTAGTGAGACGACGGAATGTTGATCTCCATCGACTGCATAGCGAGAAATAAGTTTGCTTGTTTCAAACATGCCATGTGATCGCTTTATAAATCATGGTAACTAACTGAATAGTTAAGAGTGGATATGCAGACCAAACCTCATGTTTCAATTCCACTCCTAGAGGCAGGCAGGTAGGTAGTAGAATATACTATTATTATATTAGGCGTTTGTGTAAACACCAAAAGAGTCCCACATCGTTTGTTTTCGACTTTTATAAAATGTTTATATAACGCTAAGGAGACACATATTAGCACGACCTTACTTGAACAGGATCTGTTCTATAGGCTCGTACTACTGTATCCTTGATTTCAAAGGAGACAGGAACTAAAGTCTGGATGACGAAATGAGACCGCACGATCAGAGCGTGATTAACGGCTGAGATGATTATCAAGCTGATACATCATCTTGTGCTGTAGATGATCGTTCTCGGACAGTGCAAGCTGTGCGGGGTGGTCGTGCGGTGATATGACAGACTCATATCCTTTTTATTTTCTTCTTTCATACAATTTTGCAACTGAACATGTTTATTTTAGTTTGACTGTCACGAATTTTACAACAAACAAAATGTATTTTTTCATCTATCACTTTGCTAAACTTTTCATAAAATTACAACTAATCACTTGAAAGAAATACGCAAACTGTATTATTACCTTCTTCACTAGCCCTTCTACAATGATGAATGAGCAACAACAGCTTTTGAACCGAAATGCTTTGATCTTGGCTCCACACAACAACACTTGGATAATACATGCATGTCTCCATTGTTATCTTCTTTCTTCTTTTGAACCTAAAGTAAAAAGATTTTACTGGAATCTGTAAAAAGGGTAAACATATGCATAATATCCAACACACTTGTGTGGTAGGGAAGCTGCCACGTTCATATGATTCAATTTTGTTGCAGGGTATTTCAATACAGAATTGATATTCTTACACTAAAAATTGACACTTACACCGTATAAAATACGGTTTTGTATTTTTAAAATATTTAATTAATATTATTTTTTTTCTTTTTGACACATAACACACATGCACATGTGGTATATTTATACGGTGTAGAGGTAATATATTTGTTTTTGGTGTATAGATAGCACCACTCATTTCAATAATATTATAGACTATTACAATGCCTGAACTTAGTGTAACTATATTCTAAGGGCTCCCTAACTAAAATACAATAAATATTTATTTTAATCACACGTTCCTAATTACATAATATATTTTATTATATTACATTACATTATATTATATTTTAATAATAACATTATCTTTTTAATTCAATTAACTTTTGATATTTTTAGTTTTCATTACTTAATTAAATATATAAAATTAATCATTAAAATAAATATTTTTCTATCTTTTTTTTATAATAACAATTTTTTAACACTATTAAATAAATAATTTTATTTTTTAATCATAATAAACAATGGATGTTAAGGAATGATTATGAGTTTCTACCATTGTTGAATTTTAGAGCTTTGTGATAATGGATGTGAGAGTGATTGTTTTGATGTGTGTTGTTAGTAGTGTTTAATTGGTGAAATTAAATGTTCATTGATAGGTTTAGAGGGAAATAATAGTATGTAATTGACCTATAATAATAATAATAATAATAATAATAATAATAATAATAATAATAATAATAATAATAATAATAATAATAATATATTTTTGAAATAAGGTATTTAGAATGTTTGGGATAAGTCTAAGTTGAAAAAAAATGATCTTAGGAGTGAAATTCCCGTAAGGAAATCTCAGGAGAGTATTGATCGACTTGTTTGGTGCATATCTTGAGCTCTATAAGTCAAAATAACATGTCGCTCAAAGAGTTAGAAAGATAACGCGATGATATTTCTTTCTAAGTGGAGAAATTGGGTCTAGGAGTGCTACAACACTAGCGGTTCTCTGGTTTTTATACCATAAACGGCGATTTTGGTCATGCGTTGGTTAGCTTGATCCAAGTGTTACTAGAGTTTATGAGTCCATTTGGGGTGAGGTTAGTTGCGATGGAAAGAGAGTTTAATTATCCTTTCAACTAGAAAATTTCATAATTTTTTCATAAGTATATAATTTTTAGCACCATTTTGAAGTCAGAGAAAACATATTTTTCCCGATGCGAGTACCTGTTCTTATTGTTTGATTAAACCGAACCAATTGGTGTATTAAGTCATGAATTAAAGATCATATTTTTGAAATAGTCTCTCCAAGCTTTCCGAAAAATATTCATTTGCTTGAGTTCGACTCCATTTGATATTTTAAATAATTGTTTGAATGTGGTGTGTTGTCATATTATGATTAAGGGGAAATAATCATGAATCAATTGTGTTGCTCTATAATGTTGAATGTTAATCCTACTGACTATACTATTGTGTGATTGTGAATATGCAATTGTTGACTTGTTGTTGTTGGGTTGTTTGTTGGTTATTATAATATTGATTAATGATCGTGTATGGTGATTGATGTTATATGGAACAGTGATATATGCACGGTGATTATTTTTGTGAATATTTTGGTGAAATGCATATCGTTGGTGATTTTGCATGCTTGAATAAATGCATACTATGATGGTTATGGTGATGTTGTTGGTGGCATGCATGGTCAAAAGAGGAGCCAATGTGCATGTGTTTGTTTGCATGTCAATGTTGTATGTCATGCATCACGGTGATTATATGATGCATGACATAGTTGGTATGTTTCATTATCAATTTATTATTTTGCCACAATGATATTCTAAATGAAGGTGACCATGTGATGGCATGAGTAATTGAATGTTTTATTAATTAAGTGAGGGGAAGGTGTTAGACACCCCTCATTTCCCTTGTACTTAAGGGGAACATTCTCTAGCCTAGGTTTAAGTGTGTTTGTCTAAGGGAATGTTTGTTTTATTATTTATTTCTTGATTTTAATTATTTACAAAGGGAAAAGTATTTACAAAAGTTAAACTTGGAAAAAAAACAATTAGTGGACTCGCCTTGATTTCGCAACGGTGTGCCTACGTATCTTCATTAAGGGATGGAGAAGTCAGAGTCATCGTATTTTGTAAAATTGTTGGTTGGTTGATTTTAGTTTGTGAAAATGATTCTTGGTTTTGAATTATATGCTCGGGGACAAAAAGTGACTTCATTGTCGCACGAAGCAAAAAGAATTTGATTATCGCACGGGGCGAAAAAGAAGTGGTTTGATGGGTGATATTGATTTTAATTGTATTTTGAATTGTGAAAAAGGTCAAATTAAATGATTTTTTTTATTTATGTACAAGTCAGTGATGAACTATTTACAAGTTGATGATAATGTAAATATAAATCTAAGTGACTATGTACAAGTCTTAGATTATTTACAAGTTCTTGTTTTTTCTTTTCTTTTTGATTTTTGATGAACAAAATAAATACTCTAATAAAACTAAATCAATTTGATAAATGAGACAACATCTAATGAAACTAAATCAAATGAAATAAAAAAAATTGATTTTTTTCTTCTGATTAAATGAACTAGAATTTGAAAAAGAAAGGTGAAAGACTTACTTTTGTATGTTTTAATAATTAAATGACTTAAGTAACATAAATAACCTTACTAAATTAATTTAAAAAATTTAGAAAAAAGAAATAAACTAAAAAGGATACAAAAAAGCAAGTGGATGGTGCAAAAGGAAGAGAAGGGCCCAATGGCCATTCAAAAATAAACAAAACATAATAATAATAATAATAACAATAATAATATAATAAATTAAACTAAATTAAATAACAATAATAATAAGAAGAAGAATGAAGATGATAATAATAATAATAATAATAATAATAATAATAATAATAATAATAATAATAATAATAATAATAATAATAATAATAATAATAATAATAATAATAATAGGGTTTAATGTATACAAGTAATTTGTCATGTCATTCAAGAAAATTTAAAATAAAAGGGTGAAGTAATTGGATACACGGTTGTGATTGTTTACCGTGTATACTTATTTTACTATCAGTGTATCACCTCTTTTCTCATAATAATAATAATAATAATAATAATAATAATAATAATAATAATAATAATAATAATAATAAAAATAATAATAGTAGTAATAAAAATGGTTGGAAAAATAAAAGAATGGAATTAATAATAAGTGCGTTAAAAAGAGGTTTTTTATTGGAATTGTTGGTGTTGTGTTTTGTGGTATTTGATGGTGAAGTTTTAATGGAAGGGGATTAATAGATGTTATTTCTAAATCTTAACATATTGTGTGTGTGCACAAAGTGTTAGAAAACTAATGGTGTATTAGTAGAAATAATTTAGAATCAAAACCAAGAATATAATGAAAAAATTTTGAAAAAAAATACAACCATTAGAGAATCATCATATGGTTTGAAAAAGGCTACCATGAAAAGAAGAGAATCGTAAATGAAAATTGTTTGTGAAAGTGTTGATTTTTTTATGAAAAATGCTGATGTATGTGTGAAAATTTTCTTTGTAAAAAGGTCAAAAGTGTGTATTTTGTAGTGAGAATGTGAATTTTTTAATGTTGAATCCTCCAAAAGTGTGGAAATTGAGGCCTATTTATAGATGGATTTTAGGGTTTGATCCATCTATTTTAGGTAAGATTTTTAGAGATTGAGATTTGATTCAAGTCTTGGTGAACTAGACTATGATTCTTGAAGGAAGTGTGACTAGGTGCCAGATTTGATATGGAGAGAGTGTGATTTGGCAGAATATATTTTTTTTGGATTTTTTCTATTTAGTGCATAAAAATAAAGATTTAAAAATAAAATTTTAATTTTTAAAATATCCATAAATAAAAAAAACGAAAAATAAGAATTAAATAATCAAAAAATGAATTTTTTATCATTTTTTAAATGAAAACACACAAAAAATAAATAAAATACAAAAAGTAGTGCAATGGGACTTAAACTCGTAACCTTATGGTTAAATTCCTTATACCTGCTTCTTTACCAATTGTGCTATCTCATTTATTCGAAATAAGAAAGCACTTGAAAACATATGAAGGGTGGGCAAATTTTGGGTTTAACAGCAGTCACTTTTTAATTACCCTTCGCCTCAAGAGTGCGGCAGACGAAGTTTTAGCATGTCCGTGGTGGAGGATAATTAAATTTTGGAAGACCCTTAATTAATCCTCTAAAAAAACAGTTTGTGTGAAGGATTATCATGTTGAGGATATGCGGGCAAGCACCCATCCATAGCTTAATGCCTTCAAGTCTTGATTTTGTCTTGATAAGTCTTAGAGTGAAGTGGGTCCCCCACATAGATATAGTGAGGACGCCAAAGAGAGTGAGATGGATAAGTGTCATAGAGTTTGAAGTGTTATGGACAGACCATAGATGATTGAAGTGATTTTGGACGAGGTCAAAGAAAATGGAAATATTCTGGATGAACTAGATGTAATGGAGAGATTCTGGTCGGACCAGATATGATCGAATATTTGAAAATACCCGACTTCAACCAATGTGTCGATGTAGGTCAATGAGAATAAGAGATCTTCCTCAACCAAATGGTTAATTTGGATTGACAAAACATAAAATAATCGACCTCAATCAATGGATTGATGACGGTCAGTTGACAAACAAGTTCGTCCTCAACCGATGGGTTGATTCAGATCTACATTAAAATATCTAACTTCGATCAATGGGTCAAAAAAATGTCTCCAACCAATGGGTTGACTAACTTTTACGTGTGTGTCAATGAAAAACTGTCTTCAACCAATGGGTTGACTGACTTCGACCAATGGGTCAATGAAAACCTATCTTCAACCAATGGGATGACTGGCTTTGACTAATGGATCAACGAAAAATTGTCTTAAACCAATGGGTTGACGGACTTCGACCAATGGGTCAATGAAAAATTGTCTTCAACCAACAAGTTGATTGACTTCGACCAATGGGTCAGTGAAAAATGTTTTCAACCAATGGGTTAATTAACTTCCACCAATGGGTCAACAAATGGTTTGATTGACTTCGATCAATGGATCAACAAAAAAATGTCTTCCACCGATGGGTTGAATGAATTTGACCAACAAGTCAATGAAAAATTATCTTCAACCAATGGGTTGAAAGGCATGCCCCTGATTAACTGGTACCCGTAGGTGTGACCCAGGCTAACCAATTCTTGAAATGAGTTTCCCCTAGTCAATAGGAATTTTAGATGATCTGCCCATGATTATAAGAATTTTCTCCTCTGAAGTGGTAGGATCCACTGGGTGGCTTGCCCCTAGTTAGGAGCATTGTAAAAAAAATTGGCTCTTGATCATACCTTTGTTGAAACTTCCTCGATGCTAAGTATTCATTTGCGAGTAAAGTTGTTCCTTTTGAAAATTAATTCTAACACAATGCTTATGCAAGTTTTAAAATCAAAAATTGCTTTGGAAACCAAATATGGTGCGTAAAATGGATGAGTACGGATGAAGATGTGAAAACATGATAAGACAAAAATTGTTAACCATAACAAACATTAGGAGTCATTTTAACACAAATTTTGCTGAACATGCTTTCATAGTGAACCTAGCTTCAATTAGATCTTTTGAGGGTTGTAGCATTGCTTGATTTATGGTTTAAGAAACAAAGGATATAAGGCTCAAAAATGTAATTTTACCCTAACCCATTCTCCTTGATGATCTCTGGTCCTAAATTCGATTAACTCAACAGACGCATTCAGTCTGGAAGAGAATTTTGGTAACCATGATGATGAAGATGAACATGATGTTTCAAGCACTGATGAAGTTCTTTGAGGTAGCAGACACAAGCTTGTTTCCATTTTTCTTTTTGTTTTTATATCCCTATTTTTGCATGGACCCATTCTTTTGAATTTCCGGTCCATCTGGATGCCCTAACTTTTGCCTAAGTCAACTTTTTTTCAAATTTTATATTTCTTTTTGTTTGACTTAGCGGGCTCTTTTTTGGAACAATTCTTGAGATTTTTCTTTTGATTCAGAAAGATTGTGACTGCCAGGCTAAACATTGTGAGTCTTATCTTTTCACAGCTTCATCGATGTTGGATGATGTGTGCAAGGAAGAGAATGTATTTTGAACCTCTTAGGTGGATGATCAGATGGACTAACTCTCTTGCATTAGAATGTATCATCGAATTAATTGAAAGGTTATCATGCTCCTGGTTAATATTAAAGGTTTTTTTATAAATAGAAAGAACACCTATTTCAAGCTCAAAGAGGTTGACTACAGATTATCCCCTTATTTCTCCAGTGTTTGGGAAGTGAAAAATGCCTTACATCGTCAGCCAGGTCTTACTATTAAAAGCATACATCAATAAATTTTGTTGTTTTTATTTACATCATTCTCCCTCAAAATTTGTTAAAGGCATAAAAAATGGAAAAGAGTTTGATATTTATGGTAAGTGGTGGAATTGAGAGTGAATAAGAATGGAAAAACAACATGCATGCTCATTTTATTAAACTTACTAATTAAAGAGTACAACTTAAGAAACGAACAAAACTTAGTAACAAGGAAATTTCAAATGGGAATAAAAGGCCTAATGATCCTAAGGATGAACTTCCTTGACTTTTAAGAGATGCTACTTGGCATTTTTGCACTTTTTTAGAGTAATGGGTTACCGTTCACAAAGGGGATTTCTCCTTCAAAAGTTAACTATTTGTCGTTGATCAGGTCTTGGACTTTGTGTTTGAAAGCCCAACAATTTTCCAATATATGCCCCTGTAAACTTGGGTGATATTCACATCGAACATTCTCGTCATAATTGGGAGAACATGAACGAAGATGAGTGTAACGTCCGGAAAAACGATTATTTGCTTAATTTAGTCATTTGGGATATTTATTGAATTTTCCGCGTTTTAGGACGATTTAGTCGGTATTAGTTCGGGATAGCGGATCAATATTTAATCAAGAATTTTAATATCTTTAGTATTAGAAATATTATTAGAATGATATTTGAGGTTTTGGGAATTTTCCGAGTAATTAAAATTAGACCAAAAATTTGAGACATCGAGTAATTAGGAGGTATATTGTATTTAATTAAATTAGGCTGAATAAGTGTGTGTTGTACGTAAGAAGAAATTAGGTCCAAATTGAAGTAGTGAGGTAGTTAAATAAGAAATTAGGTTTTGGAGAAGTTATTAGAAAATCAGGAAAAGAAGAAGTGGTTGTACGTGAAGGGTTCGACAAGAGAGGAACAAGGTTTGGGAGAAAAATTGTCGTCAGGAGAGAATTGCAGACCAAAAATCAAACTGAAATTCGACCAAAACTCCGTAGAGAGACCTTCAATCCAAGGTAAGGGTGGAGTTTTAATTCTCTAATGGTTGTATGATGAGTAGTATGTGGGAATGAGGGTAATGGGGAATTTACCATGCATTCGTAGTTGTTCTGTTTGTGAAGGTAGTGATTTTCTGTGTTGGATTTGTGTTTGAATTGGTTGTTTAATTGATGTTGTGAATAGAAAATTATATTAGGTAGTGATCGATTGATGTACCGTGTGATGAAATTATTGTTGGTAATTAATCATAAGAGGCATGGAAATAGAACTGGAAAATTGCAGAAAAAACCAAAATATTTTGCAGGGAAGAAACTGGTTACCGAACGGCGCATGACATGCCGAACGGCATGCTTAGTAGGGAAGAAGTGCCAAATAGCACTTTGCTGTAATGTCTTTTTTTTTTTTTTTAAAAAAAACTGACATGTTTCGTTTGTTTTGTTTTGTTATAAGGGTTAATGAACTTTTTGGTCCCTCTAAATATTGCAGATTTTGTTTTTAATCCCTCCAAAATTTTCCTTTAAGAAATCGTCCCTTCAAAATTTTCCGTCTAAACTATTGGTCCCTAACGTCAAATTTGCTAGAGATTAGCTACGACTTTAGCCACCAATTAGCTACGAAATTTGACGTTAGGGACCAATAGTTCGGAAGAAAAATTTTGAAGGGACGATTTCTTGAAGGAAAATTTTGGAGGGACTAAAAACGAAATTTGAAATATTTAAAGGGACGAAAAAGTTCATTAACCCTTGTTATAATGACCTTAGTCTTTATGTTACTAATATATATAGTTAATAATAATAATAATAATAATAATAATAATAATAATAATAATTTAGTATTATTAAATATAAATGGTTTCTAGGAGTTTTGAGTTAGTAGCAGTTCCAGAAATTAAATTGCACCGAGATGATAAATAGCAAGGTAATTATCAAAGTGAATATATAGTTAGCAGAGCTAACTCGATTAATTGTTACAGAGATAATTTGTTATCGAGTTAATGTAGTCCAATTAATTTAGTAGCAAATAAATAGTAATGATATTACAGAGTTGGTTTATAACCGAAAATTTAGTAATTAAATGCATAGTAACAACAAAGGTAATTAGTAGTATAAGATTAGCAGTTTCAATAATTTAGCAGGAAGTAATTGGTGAAGATTATCAGTTGGATACTTGGATAGAATTGATTTAATAGAAACAATAAAATTTTTAGCTGATAATTAATTAACCAGAAATAGTCGAAATAGTCTGAATAATTATGTTGTTTGTTTGTAGTTTATTTTGGGAGATTCAATGTGTTATATACTCGTCGTAGATTGTGAATTTGCATGTGATGAAATTGGTTGTGTTACTCTGTGTTGTTGTTTTTCCTTGCAATGTGCTGTGATGGTATGATGTTGTGATAAATTTTGTTGATTGCGATGTTGATTACGATGTTGATTGCGATGTTGATTATGATGTTGACTACGAGGTTAATTGTGATGTTAATTGTTGTTGTTGTGTGTAATTTTGCATTCATTGAGTCGCATACATTTGCGTACTTTGCGATGGCCTGGATTGGCAACACGATGTGAGCTTTGCTCTGTTTACGATGGACTGGATTGGCAATATAATGTGAGCTTTGCTCTGTTTACGATGGCCTTGATGGCAAACACGATGATGATGAAGGCTTATGCCTTGGCCTTGATGGCAAACACGATGAGAGTTCTTCTCCAATGGTACCACATGCATGCGCATTTGAATAAGTTGTTACATCACATGCTGCATATTTGCGTTGTTATGACGGTGAATTCGTTGTTGTATTACGTTGATGAATATGTTATGATATATATTGTGTGTCGATAAATTGTTGTCGTTATATTACGTTGTTGAGTATGTTGTGATTGTTTGTTGTGTGAATACTTTGCAAAGCAGTGATTTACATTATCTAAATTTTGTCATATATTATTTATCATATGATTTATTAGATTGTTTGATATCTCACCCCTTCTGTTCGAATGTTACCCTTTGTAGGTAACGTGCAGGTAACCAAGATAAGTAGTTGTTACCATTATTAGCTCAAGTTGGTGTCCTTTGCTCTGATACGTAGCACCTGGGGGTGGAACGCTTGATTGTTTTATTTTGTTTTAATGAATTATCATTTACTTGAGGATTAATGGAGATTATTATGAATTCTCTTTTATTTTAAGTTGTTGTTGATTTTGCTGAAGCTGAATATGTTGGAAACAAATTATGATTTTCTTTCCGTTGCATTATTAAAGTGAAGTTTGAGAACCACGATTTAAGTCTTTATGTGGGTTTATCCTAAAGTGTGTTATGTATCAAATTATTTAACTTGAGCATGTTTTGTTGTTTTGAAGAAAATGTGACATCCTGTTTTATGTTTGAAATTTTACAACTCTGATTTAATTAATATTCGACGGGTAGAAACTGGGGTGTTACAATGAGGATCATGTGGTTGTAGATCCACCAATGATCTTTTAAGCAGATGCAGAAGTAGCTGGCCATAAGGCACAGGAAGTGGGTCAAACCTTCTTGGGGTGGCTTTTGTATTTTCTTCTGTTGGGCATACCTATTATATTGATAGGGTTACGGCTCCTGCTGGTACTGTTGCTGTTGACGCAGGGGGATCACCCATGGTTGTGGTGTATGAGGTGTTGGGTATGCATGTAGCTGACACATCGAAGGGTTGCCTTCTTTCCTCAACAGTACTTGAATGACCGAGTTAATTTGAGTTTTCAATTGGTTGACCTCCTCCTTTAACAGTTCTTGGCCTCTCTTGAGTTCCTGATTTCTTGGGACATGTTTTGAATTCTTGTGAGTATCAGGAAACCTGTTAGTTTGGATAACAGTTGGATAAGGACATAGGTGGAAAGAGATATGAGTCTTATGCAAGGGCATGTATGCGGATGTATGAAAACGCATGGGTATGCAAAAATATTTTTTATTTATTTTAAGGTATGCTAAAAGTTTTTATGGAGATGTAATGCAATGCGGGTTTAGGATAATGGCATTCATAAGGAATCCTAAACAGGCTTAGGGATAGTAACTGATGAGAATACCCCTAAGGGCTTGGGGATTGTGACAAACAAAATAAAACTCCTAAAGTCTTAAGGATTTTGACCGATGATAAGTGCCAAAATGTCGCTATTTTGAGTATATAATTGTGGCACTTATCGATTCTATTCTTTTGGTTTTTGTAATAAAATCCCAACTTTTGTGTAAATATTCGTATTCTTGAGTTTTGATTCGTTTTGTGTACTGTTTGATAGTTTTCCTTTGTTTTATAGGTATTTATGCATATCGGAGTCTCGAGGAATAAAGTGTCGAAGACGCAACTTCGATTTCGCAGTTTTGGACCAATAAAATGAAAATCATGCAGAAGCTCGCTTAGCCACCTTCAAGTGCGCTTCCATAGGCTAAAAATAAGAATGATAAGAATCATCAATTTGGTATCAATTTAGTAATTATTAGATAGAACATTGAATAAGCTTTCCAATGCTTCGAATTGGGCGCAATTCAGAGTTATGGTTCTCAAGTTATGGCGAAAACAAATTTTGATTTTTTGTGCTACTCGCTAAGCGAGATTCCCTGAGATAGCAGCTCCGTAAAAGGGAAAAAATCACATTTTTTAGGTTGTGTTTTGGGGTATTTGTTCCCAACTCATCAAAATATCATTTTTAGGTTAGATTAGGTTAGAAAACAACTTTGAAGCTTGCATTTGGATGATTGGAGGTGGATTGCTTATCAATTGGAGCTGACAAACCGGAAGATTTTCGGTTCATTTCTATTCATCTTTGTGTTCTCTCTTATAGTTGGGTTTTGTGTATGTATTTACTTTGAACTCATGTATATTTGTCGCCCATGGCGTTATATAAAACTTGCTTTAAGAGAAAACATAGACGAGTATCATAGGTTGAATATAACTGGTCGATAAGTTTAAGTTTGAAAGAAGTAGATTGTATGCAAAACTTGATAAATCTTATCTTTCCTAAGAATGAATTATTTTGTATTAATATTTACTTTTCCGTTTTTACACTTTTGTTCATTCAAACCCGAGTTCGAAACTATAAAAACCGTTTAATGGCATTCTACAACCATCTATGTGGACATGATAATTCCCAAATAAATATTTCAACATCTTTTGTTGCTTGCCGCTATGCTTGCTTCAACAACCGGCATAAGAAAATCACTAAGGGATTAGGGATTGTGACAGACATAAAGAAACCCCTAAAGGCTTAGAGATAGTGGCAGACACGAGGAATTCCTTGCGGGTTTAGGGATGACAGACAAAAGGAAACAATTACGGGCTTAGGTATGACAGACAAAAGGAAACCCTTATGGGTTTGGGGATGACAGACAAAAGGAAACCCTTACTGGTTTAGGGATAAAAGAAAAAATGAAACTTATGCAAATTTAGGGATGACAGACAAAAGGGAAACCCTTGTGGGCTAGGAGATAAGAATACATTATTCGGGAAGGCTCCCTATGATAGGATGGTTCTAAGTTTTGTACTACCCAATTCCCCTCCCATGTAGGCTATAGGATTTTTGCTTAAGGGGTCCTATAGTCATTGACCATACCTAAAATTTCACCATGATTAAGGGCAGGGGTGTTCAAAACCAAACCGGCCCAATACAAAACCGCAAAATCGAACCGAACCAAACCAAAACCGCAAAAAACCACATTTAGTTCGGATGTATTTGGACCATTTTTTAACAAAACTGCGCGGTGCGGTTCGGTTTGTGGTTTGTAATTTACAAACCGAACCAAACCGCATTACGTTACAACCAACATTCACTTAACCCACATCCAACCCAAATTCAAATCTATTATGCCTTAGACTTACTATTACAATAATTTTTCCTTTCTCACACTAAAGTTTTTAGTTTAAGTCTTCTTAAATCTCACCTAACGGTATCACACCTTTTTCTCATATTTTTTTCGAAGTACATATCACCTCTTCTTCTCCAGTCTCTCATCTCTTAAATTCTCTCTTTTTTATCTTATTATTTTTATTTTACTATTCTCTCTTCCAATTATGTTTTTAATGCTCCTCTTATTCTCTAATCTCTCATTTATTTTGTTATTTCTTTTTCATCTTCTCTAATCTTTCACTCCTTTTTTTTTCTTTTTCATTACAATGTTTTTGATATTTTTTTATGCTACTATTTTATGTTTTTTATTCCACTTTTATCTAATCTTATTTATGTATATTAAATGGAAAGTTATTGTCAAAATATGATGAGTTTGATGTTATTTTATAACGCATAAATGATTAAATACAAAGTTATGTTGTCATCTATATGTGTATGTATGACTCAATAATTAAAAAAAGTAAACCAATTGAACCAACCCAAACCATATTGGTTTGGTTTGGTTCGATTTTATTAGTAAAAGTCAACCGAACCAAACCGAACTGCACACTTTTTCTCTTGCAGTTTAGATGATTTTTTACGTAAAAATCACCCAAACAGCACCGCGAACACCCCTAATTAAGGGTCGGCCCTACCAAGGTGATCTTTCGGGATAAGCCTAATCTAGGTGGGATCTTAGTACCAACCCTTGAAACTTAGGTCTCTTGGATTGATAAGGTCACCATAAGTGAAACAAGTTCAAGATAAAGGTTCCTAGAGTCATGGATCGCATCCAAATCGTCAGCAGAGTGAGAGGTTAGTCCTACCATGAAGATAACTTTGAACAGACCTCCTCTGAGAGGGGGTAACTTTCAAGTGCTTTAGGATGGCCACCTCAAATTCAGATAAAGGAAGCTGCAGACCTATCCTGGTGAATAGACGCTCATAAAAGGGAATTGAACATCCGGCAAAGGAGTTGCACATCCTTCTTTCTGAGTCCACATGAAGAACTGAGCAATCTGATGTATATCAGACCAAAACTTCGGCCGCACTTATGGTCGCATCACTACTTAAACTAGATATGGTCCCCACCACTTCAGCAACAACCTAGTTTTACTTAATTGCATCAGTCGGCACCATCAACGTCGCCCTTTTCAAGAAAGCTCGTCAACCTTAAAATAATCAACAGGCTTAATCCATAAGACCACATCAGGTCGACATATGTACTCCATATGGTCCTTGATTTTGGCATCACTCGGGTCTCTATTTTAGGTTCTACAAAAAACCTAAATGTAATCCTCAGCGCTTTCTCTCCTTAATTTAGCGCATCACTGAGGTCACTAGTATAGAAATAGGACTATCATTTATATTGATTAATGTACAAAAAAATTTGAAGTTAAAATCTTGGAATGACGAGGTACCTTGTAAGACGATGCTGACGAAAAGCAAGTGAGCTAAGGAGAAATGGAAGCTTGAATAAGGAGCTACAACTACTCTGAAAAATACTCGCAAGAAGGAAGATAGAAAAACACCGGTGAATGAAAACTGACTTTCAAAGATTGCGAAAAGTTTCCTCTACATTCCACATCCCATATATGCAAAAGTGAGCAGCGAACCAAATCAACTATAAAGAGAAGTTACAAAATCAGCAGCTGAATTTTCCCTTGGAAATGTAAATAAACTAAATTGCACTCTAGTTCACTATAAGCACCGACATGCCCTAACTAGTCACTTCAATCCATATGTTAGAAAGAAGAAGCAAAAATTTTCAATGATAGACAGACATTTAAGGCACTTGTTCACCGTTACTTTTTCAACTAACTTTCAGCGTTTCCACTTCTAGTTCGAGGGGAACAACATTCTCAGAGGTCGGCCACGACTGATAAATACTTCCCTAACTCAGTAACACCCAACAAACCTTGGGAGAAACTGTTGGATATGTGACTCCACACACAAGATGGATGTTAAATTGTGTGGTTCAGAAAAATATGGTTTTGAAAAACTTTGCAGATAAAAACCATAGTTTAAAAACACTTTAAATATTAAGTTGCTGAAAATAAATTGCAGAATGTAAAATGCGAAAAGTAAAGAAAATTTAGGAAAAGAGAGAGCACCAAGAATTATAGAGGTTCGGACAAAATAAAATGACATACTCGTCTCCCCAAGAATTGATCTTGAGAGTATCCAATAAACGTTGAGAGCTTTTAGTAGGAAATACTCACGAACCATCTTATACAAAAAATATTGTCTAACTTCCAACCAAACAGTAAGAATAGGAATATAGAGGTTGATTCTTCTCTTCCAAATGGTAGATTAAGGCGATTAGTTCTCTTTCCACCAGAATCTCGGAGTAGTTAGTCTTCTAGCTTATAAACAAACTTTGCAAGATTTTACCACATCTTGAGCTCACGAATGTTAAACCTTGGTTTTACACTAGTTAACCAATAATCTAAGATATTTTAACACCAGGATAATCTCGAACTTAATCCAAAATTTTACCACGGGTTAAGCTTTAACCTAATATGGGTTTTACCACATGCTAACTAAGAACCTAAAGAGATTTTAATGTGGGAAGATCTTAAACCTAGACATGGGATTGATCACACATTCCTCAAACCAAATCTTTTTACGGATTTAGCTTATAACCCACGAATAATACCTAAATGAATATTATTCAACCAAGGTGTATAAAAAGGATTCCCTTAGTGAATTTTACAATTCTACACTTTCAGAATTACAACTTATCCTCACTCACAAAAGAACTTTCTCGCTGAAGCATTTCGAATAAAATATCAGTGAGAGAAAGTAAAAGAAAATTTTTAGAGAGGGAAAATGTGTGTGTGCATGTGAGAGAGAGAGAGAGAGTGTGTGTGTGTGTGTCAAAACACAGCTCTTGATGATTTGAAATGAAGGAAGAGACCTTTATTTATATGCTAGAGGTTGGCTCAAAAAGAAAATTAAAATTAATACTTTCTAAGACCTTCCACTCGATTAACCCCTAATGCAAATCAATTAGATATTCAAAATATAATCGACTATAAGCTCAAAATAGGAAAGAAAAGATATCTATTTTGAACTTAGCCAATCAATTAGACATTCCAATCAATTAAGGTGTTGTCTTAATCGCTTATGACTAAATTTTGAACTGAGCCAGTCAATTAGGTCAAAGTGTTAATTGATTGACAAAGTCAAAACTTTGCCCAGAACTATTTTGACAGCTCCCAATTCATCTGACACAACTTCAAAGATATTTTCTTGATAACAATCAGTTTGAAAAGATGTTTGTGTGTGTGTGTGTTCTTAAGCCATGTACTTTTAAGAGAGCTCCATTATGCTTTACAAAGTACTCACTCATACTAATTAGCGTAGGGCTTTCTAGCACTTCCTTTTGTAGACACTTGCTTGAGTTCCCTTTAGATGAGGCTTGGGTTACATTCCATTTGATTGCCATCATCAAATATTCAAGTTCATGAAACCTTAATACTTAATCTTTATCCGCTTAACCACTTATACTTGACTTGTCAATGGAAATTAGTTATCATTGTAACACCCTAAACCCTAAAACTTATATATAAAGCATTACACGCCAATTTAAGGTGTCACCAACGATAATCCTTTAACAAAACATAATCATTTAGCAACACGCAGTAATAAAATTAAAACATCATACAACATTTGTCATCAGACGCTCTCCATAACTTAGGCTCATTGCGACAAAATAATCAATAAAACACAACATTCAATTACTCATGTCATCGCATGCTCACCTTCACTTAGGGTATCACTGTAGCAAAATAATAAACTGATAATGAAACATACCAACCATCAACATTAGTCTCATAAAACATAACTTTTATAAAGCAAATAAAACAGAGTTGTAATACTTAACTCTCAACAATCTCCAAACGATTCAACAAATAGAACATTAATCCATAACAACGTAAAATAATCCCCTTTAATGAAACAACTTCAAAATATAAATGAAACTCCCCATCCAGATGTTACAGAATCAGAGCACGACACTACTAAATAAAGTGACAACTAAAGGAAATAACTCCAAGAGTTATCTTCCATTTACAACAACAAAATCTACTCCTGAGTCTCTGCAAGATGTCCATGGTAGACAATATTAAAGCAAAAGGGGTGGGAAACAAAATTCAATATAAATAATGTAAAGAATTCCCAGGTAGAGAAACATACAACAATCACATATTTATTAAACATTCAACAACAACATGCTCTCACACCCATTCACAACAACATACGCACATTCTTCATAAATAACCAACATCATGAATAATCAACCATATATGCAAGTATGTATGCAATGGACTCCATGACTGACTCATTACGCATGTGGTACCATTTATGAATACTCAGGTTCATCTCGTTCATCGATCCCCACCATATGATTAGATGCCCTCTTGGAACTAAAGCACACATGAATATCGATGCTAATCACCATATAGCAACGCTTAATAATTCCTCAATGGAATTAGGTACTCGTACTAGATCCCCGTCATAGGATCCAGGCTCACCAAAAACCACTACTAATCACCATATAGTAATTCTTCACTAATCCCTTAATGGAATTAGATAATTGCTCCTGAATCCATATCACCAGACCAGAGCCCACCAAAATAAACTGAGATTCAGACACCATGATGCATGACATACAACATTGACATGCAAACAAACACATGCACATTGGCTCCTCTTTTGACCATGCATGCCACCAACAACATCACCATAACCATCATAGTATGCATTTATTCAAGCATGCAAAATCACCAACGATATGCATTTCACCAAAATATTCACAAAAATAATCACCGTGCATATATCACTGTTCCATATAACATCAATCACCATACACGATCATTAATCAATATTATAATAACCAACAAACAACCCAACAACAACAAGTCAACAATTGCATATTCACAATCACACAATAGTATAGTCAGTAGGATTAACATTCAACATTATAGAGCAACACAATTGATTCATGATTATTTCCCCTTAATCATAATATGACAACACACCACATTCAAACAATTATTTAAAATATCAAATGGAGTCGAACTCAAGCAAATGAATATTTTTCGGAAAGCTTGGAGAGACTATTTCAAAAATATGATCTTTAATTCATGACTTAATACACCAATTGGTTCGGTTTAATCAAACAATAAGAACAGGTACTCGCATCGGGAAAAATATGTTTTCTCTGACTTCAAAATGGTGCTAAAAATTATATACTTATGAAAAAATTATGAAATTTTCTAGTTGAAAGGATAATTAAACTCTCTTTCCATCGCAACTAACCTCACCCCAAATGGACTCATAAACTCTAGTAACACTTGGATCAAGCTAACCAACGCATGACCAAAATCGCCGTTTATGGTATAAAAACCAGAGAACCGCTAGTGTTGTAGCACTCCTAGACCCAATTTCTCCACTTAGAAAGAAATATCATCGCGTTATCTTTCTAACTCTTTGAGCGACATGTTATTTTGACTTATAGAGCTCAAGATATGCACCAAACAAGTCGATCAATACTCTCCTGAGATTTCCTTACGGGAATTTCACTCCTAAGATCATTTTTTTTCAACTTAGACTTATCCCAAACATTCTAAATACCTTATTTCAAAAATATATTATTATTATTATTATTATTATTATTATTATTATTATTATTATTATTATTATTATTATTATTATTATTATAGGTCAATTACATACTATTATTTCCCTCTAAACCTATCAATGAACATTTAATTTCACCAATTAAACACTACTAACAACACACATCAAAACAATCACTCTCACATCCATTATCACAAAGCTCTAAAATTCAACAATGGTAGAAACTCATAATCATTCCTTAACATCCATTGTTTATTATGATTAAAAAATAAAATTATTTATTTAATAGTGTTAAAAAATTGTTATTATAAAAAAAAGATAGAAAAATATTTATTTTAATGATTAATTTTATATATTTAATTAAGTAATGAAAACTAAAAATATCAAAAGTTAATTGAATTAAAAAGATAATGTTATTATTAAAATATAATATAATGTAATGTAATATAATAAAATATATTATGTAATTAGGAACGTGTGATTAAAATAAATATTTATTGTATTTTAGTTAGGGAGCCCTTAGAATATAGTTACACTAAGTTCAGGCATTGTAATAGTCTATAATATTATTGAAATGAGTGGTGCTATCTATACACCAAAAACAAATATATTACCTCTACACCGTATAAATATACCACATGTGCATGTGTGTTATGTGTCAAAAAGAAAAAAAATAATATTAATTAAATATTTTAAAAATACAAAACCGTATTTTATACGGTGTAAGTGTCAATTTTTAGTGTAAGAATATCAATTCTGTATTGAAATACCCTGCAACAAAATTGAATCATATGAACGTGGCAGCTTCCCTACCACACAAGTGTGTTGGATATTATGCATATGTTTACCCTTTTTACAGATTCCAGTAAAATCTTTTTACTTTAGGTTCAAAAGAAGAAAGAAGATAACAATGGAGACATGCATGTATTATCCAAGTGTTGTTGTGTGGAGCCAAGATCAAAGCATTTCGGTTCAAAAGCTGTTGTTGCTCATTCATCATTGTAGAAGGGCTAGTGAAGAAGGTAATAATACAGTTTGCGTATTTC